>NC_069500.1:793165301-793250301 GCF_027579735.1 Bombina bombina
ACCATTTTAGTAGCCCTGTTTTAAGTGGATTTGTTTGTTAATAACCTTCTGGAGATATGGCCTCCAGTCAATACTCCGCTCCCTAGGAGTAATCAGTGCAATAGAATAAAAACACAGAAGTAGAATCAAAAACAGAGGCATATGCCCTTAACATCCCACCAGAGAGGTTACAGACTTTACAGAGAACTTTTAGTTTCCGTTGGTCTGAATCCTACATGACGCACCTAGGGGTTATCCCTAGTGCTGATCTTAACTCAGTAGTAAGCATGAATTTTGATAAACTTCTTGGAGAATTGAAGGCTTTGACATTGAAGTGGGACTTTCAGGAGGTCTCGTGGCTTGGTAGGGTAGCGACAGTTAAAATGTCGCTCTTACAGAAAGCATTGTATTTGTTTAGATGTCTCCCAATCAATATTCCACATGGTTACCTGCAACAAATTCACAGTTTGTTCCTACACTATGTTTGGAAGAACAAAATACCCAGAGTGGCGTACAAAATCCTACAAAGACCCTATGCTAGTGGAGGTATAGCGTTTCCCAACGTTTACCTGTACTATGAAGCGGCAAGACTATCACACATTTCAGCATGGGGTATGCTTGAAGAGAAGCCGGGTTGGTATAGGATTGAGGAACAGGCCTTATCCCCAGGACTTACTCTAAGAGATGTAATATGAGTTCCTAAGCATATGAATTTATGCAAAGAGATCTCTAATCCTGTGGTCCGCCAAACTTTTTCATCTTGGCATGACTTACGTCATTGCACTACAATTTCCCCGCACCCATCCCCCATCCACAGTATCACTGGATTACTCTGGAATTTTCCAAATATCCACTTAGACTTTTGGATGAGTGATGAGAAGAAAACAATGGCAGACCTTTACTCCTCTGGAGTGCTTTCTACAGTCCCAGGAGTATGTCAGCCTACAGAGAATAGTTCCAGATGGTACAGATTCGAGAGTATGAGAGTCACGAGCCTGATTAGATCTAGAGGCTTTCCTAAGTCAGATCTGAGAGTGAGTACTAGATGGGAGGAGAGGTGGTTGAATGGTATGACCACGGTCAGACCGTTATCTTTTCACTACGCGGCACTTGTTAAGGACCAATTCTCTGGACTCCCGTGGCAAATGAAAGCGTGGAACAGAGATCTGGAGGTAGAGATTACAATGGAGGACTTTTCTAGGGCCATTGTGCTTACAAAAAAGACCCTTCATTGTGTGACTGTATTGGACACATATATCAAAGTACTCCTGAAGTGGCACAGAACACCAGTAAGACTTTCCCTGATCTATAAAACAAGTAGTCCGTATTGCTGGAGAAACTGTTGTCAGGTGGGCTCTGACCCCCACATCTGGTGGTCTTGCGATAAAATCAGACCGCTCTGGAGAGACGTTGAACTTCTCATCCAAACACTAAATATTGACTTACACCTCACCCCACAAATTGCACTATTCCATGTCTTCCCGAAATCTATTGCTCCTCCAGTCAAAAAAATGGTAATCTATATAGTAGCAGCTACAAAGTTATGTATTGCTAGATCTTGGAAACAAATAGAACCCCCATCATTGACGGATGTATGCAACGTGATTGCCCACTTCGCATTAATGGAAAGATATGTGGCTGGTGAGACCAATTCACTTGAGTCGTACTGGATGGTATGGCAGGTTTGGCACGAGTGTCAACAAGACGTCCTAGACAAGCCTTCTGCTCTTCTATACTTCTCTTCTTGTTTCTTTTTTTATCCCCCCCCTCTCCCCAATCCCTCTCACCCCACATATGTATGCAACCCCCCCCCATCACTTCCCTGTATGTAAGATAGACTGATATGGGGACCTGGACAGGTCCTCCAAACTCTAAGATTTAGTTGGATAGTATTACCACCTGAAGACTGACCTTCTATGGGTGCACTAAGCGCCCTAGGTGTGTTTGCTTATGGCTTAGACTAGACCTGTACAACATCCCAATTCTAGGTTAGGATTCCTGTAAAATGCCATTAATGATTGATATCTGAGGTTCTGGTCCTACTACACTAAGTCCACAGACACTAACCTAATGCTTTTATAATTTTATGTTGTCTTTTTTTGTTTTTATTATTCTGTATCAAAACTATGCATATAACTCTCTGCAATGTTTGTATTTTGTTTATGATATTCCAATAAAAACTTTAAAACTTAAAAAAAAAAAACAACAACAAAAAAAAAAAAAACACGGAAGTAGAGCTGAATGCAATTAGGGTTAGAAACCCCTCAAAACATTATACAAATCTATTTAAAACAGCTAAAACCATAATGTCAGCAACATAATAACAAATGATAAATAATACACCATTGTATTAAACCAGATTTTAATATGAGTAAAACATTAAGAAAATAATTTATGCATCCCTGGGGAAAAGTAAAATTAAAGTGAAGAGATATCAGAAAATAAAAGTCACTATTCAAAATCCATGCCCACTGTCCTTAAAGGGACATGAAACCCAAAAGTTTTCTTTCATGATTCAGATAGATAATACAATTTTAAACAACATTCCAACTTAATTCTATTATCTAATTTGTTTAATTCTGTAGATAATCTTTGTTGAAAAAATAGCAATGCACACGGGTGAGCCAATCACGGGAGGTATCTGTGTGCAGCTACCAATCCAAGTATAAAGAATATTCCAGCCTCCAATTTCTTTAAAAGACCTTTATTTCATATAGGGTCCTGAGAAGAAATTACAACGTTTCAAGCCTAAACAGGCTCTTAATCATGTATAATTAAGAGCCTGTTTAGGCTTGAAACGTTGTAATTTCTACTCAGGACCCTATATGAAATAAAGGTCTTTTAAAGAATTTGGAGGCTGGAATATTCTTTATACTTTGATTGACTGGGACCTGGCAAGTCCTTTATTCCGTGCCCCACTACAAGCAGAGAAGGTGTGCTGTTTTTCTAACCTTTTGGTGATGAAGATTGCAGCTACCAATCACCAGCTACTGAGCCTATCTAGATATGCTTTTAAACAAAGGATATCAAGAGAATAAAGGAAATTAGATAATAGAAGTAAATTGGAAAGTTGTTTAAAATAGCAGGCTCTTTCTAAATCATGAAAGAATAACTTTGGGTTTCATGTCCCTTTAACTATAAGTTTGTTATGTATATTTTGTTTTTAGATTATCACATATACTGTATACAGAAATATATATTTAATAATACAAATTTATTTATTTTTTCTATGTAAAGAAAATAGGAATGTAAAACATGAGTAACACACATAGTTTCGCAATTTGGGTCTAACGTGGTGTTGAGTTATCGCACATGAAAACAGTAATCTTATGGTTAGGGTGAAAAATACATATGTCTGGGCTGTTTAAAGAAATGCTTTGAATAATGTTCCATTATAAGAACCCTGACATATGTATTTTTCATATGTGTCCCTTTTTAAAATGGCAATATGATCACCCTACTTATGGTGCATTATTGAAATATTAAATATAAAATATTAAAAAATATTTATAATAATTATAAAAATTATAATAGATAATGAACAACATTCTAAATAATCCATAGAATATATATATTTTATATTCAAAAATATATTTTAATAATGTGTGTTAAGATTGCTATTTCATGTGCGCTAACCCGACACAGCATTAGACCTAAATAGCGAATCACAAAGGGCCAAATTACAATTAGAGTGCTAATTAACGCTCCCGCTTAAGCATTAATTGTGCTATAAGTAAGATTTTTGTGTGTGTCGGGTTGCACTCATATTATGAGTTTAAAAGTAAACTGTTTTCGCTCACTCGCTAACCTGACGCGTTACGTACTCCCCCATAGATTTAAATTGAGAAAAAACTTGTATATACAGTATATATATATATATATATATATATATATATATATATATATATATATATATATATATATATATATATATATATATAGGTATAGATATATACAAATATAGATATATACAAATATATATATAGTATATACAGTACATATATGTGAGTATCTATTTATAAATACATACAACTTATTCTGCTATGTGCAAAACATTGGAATATGAAATATTTACAGTAAATGCACAATATTAAATAAGAATATTAAATAAAACATTTTTTTATGTTTTTATCTACTTAAAGGGACAGAAAACCCGAAAATGTTCTTTCATGATTTGGATAGAACAAACCATTTTAAACAACTTTCCAATTTACTTTTATTATCATATTTGCTTCATTATATTGATATTCTTTGCTGAAGGAACAATATTTGCACTACTGACAGCTAGCTAAACACATCTAGTTAGCCAAACACAAGAGACAAATGTGTGCAAGCACCAATCAGCAGCTAACTCCCACTAGTGTAGGATATGTGCATATTCTTTTTCAACAAGCGATACCAAGAGAATGAAGCACATTTGAAAATAGAAGTGAATTTAAAAGTGTCTTAAAATGGCATGCTCTATCTGAATCATGCAAGTTTAATTTTGACTTTCCTATCCCTTTAAATATAAAGCACTCCAATATGTTTATATGTGTATATATGTCTGTAAATACATACAGTATATAAATATATAAATACATAAATACAAATGTACACATATATAGACATATATATATATATATATATATATATATACACACATACATATACATATTTAGACATGTATATATATGTATCTCTACTTTCCACTTGTAATACCAGCGGCAAGCCCAACTCGTGGAAACACCCGAGATAAACCTCTTATCGCTCGCGCACATTTTTTTACATTGCCGTCTATGGGGACCTGTTTTTATATTTATAATATATTTGAATATGCTTATATACATATATATTTATGTGTTAATATGTGTATTCATATACATATATAGATTTAATTTGCTGCCCAACGCTGCGTTACTTACCCCTGTGCTGAGCTAGGTTATTTGATGTGTCTCACAGCATCAGAACTAAGCTCCCATGGGAGCCTATGGGCATCAAAAATCGTAATGAAATTGTTCATATTAAATTGTATTATCAAACACTTGAAATTTGTATGTAAATTACACAGGAATAAATCATATTAACTATGCACTGTGTAAATCATAATTTAAGTACACTGCATGTGAAAAAAATGTAAGAAATTTCTACTTAAAAGTACAAAATAAAAGGCGTAATTTGGACTTCCGTGGGTGTATATCAAATTGCTTCTCTAATTCCAGCATAATTTTGAAAATATAGGCGATTCTAAGATGCTATATGCAAAAGCAGCGTAATGTGATCTATATTGACTGCAGGATTTCATTTTTAAAATGCACCCCCTGCTCACTGCTAACTTCGCTCTATAGTGCAAAGTTTCTCTTTCCCGTGATCTCCATTACTTTATATAGGAGACATCTCGCCACTTTACAATAGACTTCCCCTCTGCCTAGAAAATAATGGCTAAGATTGATTTTGGCAGAGGAAAACTAAAAATTTGTGTTATAGCAGAGATCAAATAGGACAGTTATTATTTTATTTATTTTATCTATTAAAAATATATGTTCTACCATACCACTATAGCTTGTCGTGTGAGCTTTGCAAAGGCACTATTTTTGTGAAGCATCATTGTAAAATAAACAAAATATAATTAATCATTTAATTGATTAATTAATTAATTAATTAATTAATTAATTATTTATGGACAGTTATCAGTACTGTAAAACAGAAGGCATGATTACATTTTTTAGGGAATTTAGTTAAAAAGTTTTTTTTTATTTTTTATTCAGGAGACTATACATACGTATGCATCACTTCTCTTTATTATTATTTCTATGAATACATATTTTCAATCCAGTGATTAAAGTTCAGTGTTTATTAAAGGCTAAGGGAAATTATACAATTTTATAGAAAGCAAAATGAATCAGCTAAATTTATTACCCTATAAAATTATTACTTACTGGCTGTTTTGCAAATAATGAAAATTCATCAGAAAAGCAAAACATATTAGCTTGAATTGCTGCCCAAAACGTTGGTCATGATGCTGTAATGGGTTGTTGTGATCTTTTATGGAGGTGTGATTGATGGAGATTAGCTAGAAGATGTAAAACCAAACCACAGACACCTAACAAAATATGTGAAAAATACACATGAGGAGGCTATATATTACACAAGAAATGCAGAATTAAATGTCATATTCAGTTCATTAAAACAAATGTCTAAATATACAACCAATAGCAAAAGGGTAATTAAAGTGCCAGTAAATATAAAAGTAAAAAAACACTTAATTGTATGGTATCTTTGATATAACAAGATATATACATAATATTTTTTTTCTTTATAAAATTCAGTTATTTATATATTTTTTTATTATCTACATGTCATTTATGGATGTTATTTCCACAAGTGCCACTGTTTTTAGCAGTCAAAGTATGACACAAAATACTTCTGTTTTTATCATTAAGTAATAAAAACAATATTTAACTAATGTTAAAGGGACATTAAACACTTTGAGATAGTATTATAAAATGATAAATCGTATTTATAAAAAACAAAATCTGCAATATACTTTCATTATTTATTTTGTCCCCTTTTCCTGTAATTCCATTCTGAAATTGTGTGTTTTTCAGTTCCTGTTAGAAATGGAAGTGCAGGACACTGTTATATTCCACACAGCCATTGGCTTCACACTCTAGTGACCTATTTATAACTGTTCCCGAATCCTAATTGGCCACAGCAGAGAAGGTAACCTAAGTTATAACATGGCAGCTCCCATTGCTTTATAGACATTAAAATGTTACATTTATTTAGTCACTATTTAAATAGCTAATGGAACTTAAAAAAATATATTTACATGTTGTTCTCAGACTTATCTTTTCTTTGAATGCATCAGTTTATATAGCATTTATTTTGTGTTTAATGTCCCTTTAAGTATCATTAATGGACTACCACAGTGTGGTCCAAATATCTTTGTCACAGTGTTGGGCCACATGCTGTATAATTATTCTCTTGTTCCTTATGACACTCTTGCACCTCTTTGGGGTTCTATATGGTTCAATGCAGAGCTCAATCTTCACTGCAACATTTTCTGTTCAGTTTGTGACTTTAGCTATTTGTGAGTTTTGGCTGTTGACCATGGCTTGTTTCCAGACAACTAACCTGTTCTGCTGTCCTGAACTATTACGTCATTTTTTTTTTATTATTTTTTTTTATTTTTATTTTTTTTAAATTTTCAACAAGCTTTATTTGATCAAAACAATATATCAGTACAGGTTATTCATTTTACATTTTTGAGAGAATACAAACAAAATAGAAGATGTGCAGTTCTCTAGAGAATAAGGCCTAGATTTAGAGTTTGGCGGTAGCCGTGAAAACCAGCGTTAGAGGCTCCTAACGCTGGTTTTAGGCTACCGCCGGTATTTGGAGTCAGTGATTAAAGGGTCTAACGCTCACTTTTCAGCTGCAACTTTTCCATACCGCAGATCCCCTTACGTCAATTGCGTATCCTATCTTTTCAATGGGATCTTTCTAACTAGCTAAAGTACAAAAAAACCGTCATTCGTCGGGAGACAACGGAAGAAGAGGATGGATCCGCGTCGGCTGCTTCAAGATGGACCCGCTCCGCACCGGATGGAAGAAGATCGAAGATGCCGCTTGGAGAAGATGTTTGCCGGTATTTAGAGTCGTTTCTGAAGTGAGCGTTAGAATCAAGTTCAATCCTATTGGCTGATCCAATCAGCCAATCAGATTGACCTCGCATTCTATTGGCTGTTCCGATCAGCCAATAGAATGCGAGCTCAATCTGATTGGCTGATTGGATCAGCCAATCGGATTGAACTTGATTCTGATTGGCTGATTCCATCAGCCAATCAGAATATTCCTACCTTAATTCCGATTGGCTGATAGAATCCTATCAGCCAATCGGAATTCGAGGGACGCCATCTTGGATGACGTCCCTTAAAGGAACCGTCATTCGTCGGGAGACAACGGAAGAAGAGGATGGATCCGCGTCGGCTGCTTCAAGATGGACCCGCTCCGCACCGGATGGAAGAAGATCGAAGATGCCGCTTGGAGAAGATGTTTGCCGGTCCGGATGTCCTCTTCTTGCCGGATAGGAGGAAGACTTTGGAGCCTCTTCTGGACCTCTTCAGCACCGGATGCCAGGACGGATTGGTGATACCTGGATGGTGAAGACAAGGTAGGAAGATCTTCAGGGGCTTAGTGTTAGGTTTATTTAAGGGGGGTTTGGGTTAGATTAGGGGTATATGGGTGGTGGGTTGTAATGTTGGGGGGGGTATTGTATTTTTTTTTTTACAGGCAAAAGAGCTGATTTTCTTGGGGCATGCCCCGCAAAGGGCCCTGTTCAGGGCTGGTAAGGTAAAAGAGCTTTTAACTTTTTTAATTTAGAATAGGGTAGGGCATTTTTTTTATTTTGGGGGTCTTTGTTATTTTATTAGGGGGCTTAGAGTAGGTGTAATTAGTTTAAAATTGTTGTAATATTTTTCTTATGTTTGTAAATATTTTTTTATTTTTTGTAACTTAGTTCTTTTTTATTTTTTGTACTTTAGCTAGTTTATGTAATTGTAGTTATTTGTAGCAATTGTATTTAATTTATTTATTGATAGTGTAGTGTTAGGTTAATTGTAGGTAATTGTAGGTAGTTTATTTAATTAATTTATTGATAGGGTAGTGTTAGGTTTAATTATAACTTAGGTTAGGATTTATTTTACAGGTAATTTTGTTATTATTTTAACTAGGTAACTATTAAATAGTTCTTAACTATTTAATAGCTATTGTACCTGGTTAAAATAATTACCAAGTTGCCTGTAAAATAAATATTAATCCTAAAATAGCTACAATATAATTATAATTTATATTGTAGCTAAATTAGGATTTATTTTACAGGTAAGTATTTAGCTTTAAATAGGAATAATTTATTTAATAAGAGATAATTAATTTCGTTAGATTTAAATTATATTTAAGTTAGGGGGGTGTTAGTGTTAGGGTTAGACTTAGCTTTAGGGGTTAATCCATTTATTATAGTAGCGATGAGCTCCGGTCGTCAGATTAGGGGTTAATAATTGAAGTTAGGTGTCGGCGATGTTAGGGAGGGCAGATTAGGGGTTAATAATATTTATGATAGGGTTAGTGAGGCGGGTTAGGGGTTAATAACTTTATTATAGTAGCGCTCAGGTCCGCTCGGCAGATTAGGGGTTAATAAGTGTAGGCAGGTGTCGGGGACGTTGAGGGGGGCAGATTAGGGGTTAATAAATATAATATAGGGGTCGGCGGTGTTAGGGGCAGCAGATTAGGGGTACATAAGGATAACGTAGGTTGCGGCGGTGTACGGAGCGGCAGATTAGGGGTTAATAATAATATGCAGGGGTCAGCGATAGCGGGGGCGGCAGATTAGGGGTTAATAAGTGTAAGGTTAGGGGTGTTTAGACTCGGGGTACATGTTAGAGTGTTAGGTGCAGACGTAGGAAGTGTTTCCCCATAGGAAACAATGGGGCTGCGTTAGGAGCTGAACGCTGCTTTTTTGCAGGTGTTAGGTTTTTTTTCAGCTCAAACAGCCCCATTGTTTCCTATGGGAGAATCGTGCACGAGCACGTTTTTGAGGCTGGCCGCGTCCGTAAGCAACTCTGGTATCGAGAGTTGCATTTGCGGTAAAAATGCTCTACGCTCCTTTTTTGGAGCCTAACGCAGCATTTTTTTGAACTCTCGATACCAGAGTTAAATTTATGGTGCGGCCAGAAAAAAGCCCGCGGAGCGTTAACAGCCCATCTACCGCCAAACTCCAAATCTAGGCCTAAGTATTTCCATTTCTCTGTGAAATATTATGCAGTCATCAATGCTTGTTAAATTTTCTTTTCCTGTTTATAGTCTTTAACAGCTTTGAACATAAAATAAGGTAAAAAACAATAAAGGTTATAATAACATAACTTTGGTGTATTTCTATGAGGCGCAGAGGAGAAAACGCACATAATTTATATGTGTCTCGGAGTCATGAGATCAATCAGGTCCTATTTATACTTGGTGGTTAGTTTATGCTAGGGACTCTTATTTATTGTATAGATATATGTTTCCCAGAAAATCATTAATGCACAATAGAAGTCCATCCTGCCTGTTTTTTGATAGTGGTATTGTTCTAAAGATAAAAGAAAAGTGACATTTTGTCTCCAACTTCCTATTGTAGGAATTGTTTGTTGTTTCCAGAGCCTCAGGATTAACTGCTTCGCGCTACTTAACATAATGTATAGGAGTGTTAATTTATATTTACATTTAATCTTAGGTGGGAAGTTAAATAGTAAGGTGATGGGATTATAAGGGATATTATGTGAGAGGACAACTTGGATCTCTTTGTGTACTTGCTTCCAAAATGGTTGTAGAATGGGACAATCCCACCAAATGTGATATAATGTGCCATTCTGTTTACAGGCTCTCCAGCAATGTGGGTCAGAATGTTTATAAATTTTAGCGAGTCTGCTAGGGTAAAGGTACCAACGCCCTAATAATTTCATATTAGTCTCTGTTATACTCATTGAAGATGGAGATTTGCTCATCTGCTGGAAGATCTTATTCCAAGTTTCATCGGTCACCTCAACTCCTAGCTCTGTTTCCCATGCCTTGGTATAAGTTGGAGGTTGTCTAGAATGGATATCTATTAGGATTTTATATATTGCTGATAGCGTGCCTTTCATGGGTTGGGTGGACCAGCACAGGTGTTCAAATGGTTTTAAAGTCCGGACTAAATTTAGTTTGTCTTTATGATGCATTATGAAATGGGACATTTGGAGGTAATCAAACCATCTATGGAAGTGGGGGATATGTTTAGCAATTAATGACGTTCTGGACAAGAGAGCTCCTTGTTCTAGTACTGAATAGCAAGGTAAGCCGGTTGTTATACTATAAAACTTGTCATTCCAAATGTGTTGATGGGAGGGAAACTCCCCATTGTGTAACAGGGGAGAAAGAGGAGAAGGGATTGTGGAGATATCATAGCGGGCCCTTATCAGAGCATCCCATGTTGCAATAGTGCTTTCAACTAGAGAAGGGCTACTTGGGCGTGGGGTTCTGTGATGCATATGTGTCCAGCAAATAGCTCCCAGGCTCCTTGTAGCTGCCAGATCATGTTCTAATTTAACCCACTCTTTGTTTTGTGCATTTTTGCTCCAGTCTACAATCCTGGTCAATTGTGCTGCCTGTTTGTATAATTCTAGATTGGGGACACCAAGCCCGCCCCTATTCCGATTTCTATATAGTGTAGTTTTGGCTATTCTGCTCCGTTTATGTACCCATATAAAGGAATTTGCTAGAGATTGTGCCGTTCTAATAAAATGTGTGGGAGTAGTTATGGGGACTGTCTGAAACAGGTACAAAAAGCGTGGGAGGATACTCATTTTATAAGCTTGTATTCTTCCTAGCCAGGATAGATGTTTGTTTTGCCAATTATCCAAATCTTTACGTATTTCATTGAGGAGTTTTTGATAGTTCAGTTTAAATAGTAAATCTGACAATATTGCAATTTGTATCCCCAAGTATTTTAACGAATTACGTTGGTGTGTGAACTGATATTTCTGAGTTATACTTTTGCTGACTTCGCTGTCAGTTGCTATGCTCAGGAATTCCGATTTAGATGTGTTTATTTTAAAGTTGGACATAATTCCATAGGAGTTTAGTTCAGACATTAGTGTGGGTATAGTTATCTCCGGGAGGGTTATTGTAAAGAGGATGTCGTCAGCATATAATGATGTTTTGTATTGTGTATCTCCTACTATCACCCCGTGTATATGGTCATTAGTTCTAATTTTGGTGGCCAGAACTTCCATGGCCAGTATAAACAATAGTGGGGAAAGGGGGCAGCCCTACCTTGTTCCATTGTAAATTTGGAAGGGATCTGATAGAGAGTCATTTAATTTAATACAGGCCTTTGGATTGTGATATAGGGCGAAGATTTTGTCTATGAGAAGGTCTCCCAGTCCGAAATGGGATAGCGTAGATCTAAGAAATTGCCAGTCGAGCCTATCAAAGGCTTTCTCGGCGTCGATAGCCAAGAATATTGTTGGGATAGTTTGGGTTTGTGCGTATTCTAACAAATTTAATACCTTAATGGTATTGTCGCGCGCTTCCCTGAGGGGAACAAATCCTACCTGATTCGGGTGAATAAGTTGGGGCAGGTATTTATTAAGTCTGAGCGCAATAATTTTGGCGTATAATTTAATGTCCACGTTCAGCAATGAAATAGGACGAAAATTGGCAGGGGTGTCTGGCTGTTTTCCGAGTTTAGGGATGACTGTAACATGAGCCTCCAGCATGGAGGGAGGGAAAGGATGTTGGGCGTCTGTTCTGTTAAATATTACTTCTACTTGTGGGAGTAGAGTTTGGGCAAACTGTTTGTAGTAATGAACTGAAAAACCGTCCGGTCCCGGGCTTTTACCAGATGGTAATTGTTTGAGAGCCAGAAGGATATCCTTCGTAGTGATTGGGGCTTCTAGTTCCTCTGACTGTTCTAAAGTTAATTGGGGGAGAGGGATAGGGGTAATATAAGCCTTGATATCAGAGCTTACGTCAGTCGGGGTAGTCCTCTTTTTTAAACTATAAAGTTTGGAGTAGTATTGCACAAATTGGGAAAGGATCTCAGGGGTAGTGTTAACCTTTTTATTTGCGGGTGTTTTTAGCTTGTGGATAAAGGTTTTCAACTTTTTAAGTTTAAGGGCACGTGCCAATAATTTCCCTGCTCTGTTATTCTCAAAATAAAATTTTTGTTTAGTTTTAAGCGCTAATGAGTTGGCTTCTTTGAGCATTTGGTCCTGGACCGTTTTCCTAGCTGTTTCAAGCGCAGTGAGGGTTTGTGAATCTGCTGGGTTCTGCTTATGTGCATACTCTAACTTGGCTAAAAGATCTGTTGATTGCTGGTAGAGTGTGCGTGCTTTACTTTTAACATATGCGCGTCTTTTAATGAATTCGCCCGGTATGAAGCATTTATGTGCTTCCCATACAACATAAGGATCAGTTTCTGGAAGTGAATTAAATTGAAAGTATTCTGGGAGAAGCTTTTCTAGTTTAGCTTTAAATTCAGGGGCATTTAACAAACTATCGTCTAATTTCCACTGGAAGACACTTTTGGGGGCAGATGGCCAGTCAAGTCTTGTAATTACAGCAGAGTGATCTGACCAAACTGTGTGAAATTCTAGAGGACAAAACATTAGACAGACCTTTCTGATTGGTGAAGATATAATCAATCCTGCTATAGGATCGGTGCGGGGACGAGAAAAAAGTATAATCTCTCTGCCCAGGGTGTTTAAGTCTCCAAATGTCAAATAAGGTCTGATCTCGAAATATTTTCCAGAGATGTTTTGTTGTACTTCTAGATATAGTCGGATGTGGATTAGTTGTGTCCACACTCGGCTGGATTGGTATGTTAAAGTCACCCCCAATGTAAAGAGCGCCTTTAGTATAATCTAGAATTTGAGCAAAATGTTTCTTGAAATAGGGGAGTTGTTTCGTGTTTGGGGCGTATAAGTTGACCAGTGTTACTGGGGTGCCGTATAACAGGCCAACAATACAAAGGAACCTTCCTTCCGTGTTGGTGTAAGTTTTGATATGTGTATAGGGTAAATACCTGCTTATAAGAATGCTGACACCGTTTCTTTTATGCTCAAACGAGCTGTGAAAATGTTGAGTATAGTGATAGCCAAAATATTTTGGTTCTTTAGATTTTAAGAAATGAGTCTCTTGTAAAAAGAGAATATCTCCCTTTTTTCTATAAAGATCTCTGAGTGCCATTGAGCGTTTCTGAGGTGAGTTCAGTCCCTTTGTGTTTTGACTAATTAGCGTAATGATTTTATTGTTGGCTGGCATTAGATGGGTTGTGTTTTGAAGTTAAGCAGTGCTCTGATTGAGAAATTCTATGACTTAAGAGTTGCGCCTCTAGAGCTATACACCAGAAAGAGAACGATGAACATTTAAACAAAAAGCAATAAACAAAAAAACTTCTCCTACTGGAGTAACAAAAGAGAATGAAGGGTAGCATTTGTTTCATAACAAGTGCAGAGTATAGAAGGATGGTAACCAGCTTTAAAAATGAGCTACTAACATTCAAATATTTAAACCACCATGACCTGTGTTAAAATAAATAGAATGGTAACAAGTGACAAAAATTCAGTTCAACTTTTCAATTTAACTGTGCATTATTATTTTGACAATGCAATGTATGTACCGGAGAGAAAAGGGGAAAGAGGGGAGGAGAGAACAGGGGGAGACACAGGGGGTTCAGAAAAATTTCACAACGACTATTAGATGTTTCAAGAAACAGTCTTAAGTACAATCTCACCATTCTGCTCGTCCTAATGTCCTTAGGAGGTTTTAATGTCCATCATGTACCCATAATAGCGGGTGAGAGAGGCAGTTTTCCATTCAGAGATAAAGAAACGGCAATTGAAGAAAACCTATCCTGTTTTATTACTTAGGTTTTCTCAGGTGTTTGTTGCCTTTTGCTTGGATCTGTGATAGCAGTTGACCTGTGTTTCTTTGGAGTAGATGAGCTTGTATGTCTCGATTTGGGTCTATGGGAGGAGGATGCCTGCTGCCATTCCATGTTGTGCTGTTTTGTTCTTTTATGAACCGGTTGTTCTAGTAGTGGCTCCTCTCTACTGCAATCTGGAGGGTCTAGATCCAGAGCTTTGCAAAAAATTGGGATTTCTTCCGTAGTTTTACAGGTCAGCTTCCGATTTCCGTGGAATACATACAAGTGAAAGGGGAATCCCCATCTGTAGAGAATTCTTTTTTGCCTTAAAAGAGAGGTTAAAGGGTTCAGTTCTCTCCTTCTTTGAAGTGTCCTGGGCGAAAGATCAGCATAGAACTGCAGGACCAAACCTCGAAAGCGAACTGGTTGATTTTTCCTGGAGGCATTTAATAATTCTTCCTTTTCTCGAAACTGCTTAAATTTAATAATAATGTCCCGTGGTGGAGCCGAATCTGGTGGTTTGGGCCGCAAGGCTCGGTGAGCTCTATCCCATTGAAAATTTTCTGCTGCTTGTGACCCTGTTAAGTGTTGAAATAGTGCGGGGAGGTAGGTCATTAAGTCCTTAGGTAGGACCGACTTTTGAAGCCTACACCTTCAGCCTTGACAAATAGTTGACTTTGCTAACTTTAAAATGCAAGCAGAGAAAGGGGGTTAGACCTACGTGCATCCCAAACACTCGTAGTCCAAACTAAATGCTGATGCTCTATCATAGATACAAATAAAAATATTGAAATGGAGGTAAAGGAGCTCAAAAAGCAGGAGACTAGACAGAATAAAATGTATAAAATAATAATGTATATGCTTTATTAATAGAATAAATAGACTACAAATGTAAATTGGATAAAATAATTCAGTCCATATGATGTAGGGATGTCTCGTTTAAATTCTAAAAGATTAGTTTCTATGTAAGGTACCTTGATCAAATTTGTACTCTTAAAGGGACAGTATACACTAATTTTCATATAACTGCATGTAATAGACACTACTATAAAGAATAAGATGCGCAGATACTGATATAAAAATCCAGTATAAAACTGTTTAAAAACTTACTTAGAAGCTCTCAGTTTAGCTCTGGGGAAAAGGTAGCTGGAAAGCCCACTGCAAGTAGGAAATAAGACACTCTCCCCCCACTCCCCTTTTTTTGCATATGAAAAGACCCTTTACACAAACCGGAGCAAGCTGGAGAAGGAAGCTGACGGTATTCTCATATAACTTTGGGGCTTGGTTAGGAGTCTGAAAATCAGAGCAATGTTATTTAAAAAATAAGCAAAACTATACTTTTTTTAAAAAAAAAACAACTTTATGGGCTATATAAATAGATCATCTACAAAACATTTATGCAAAGAAAAAATAAGTGTATAATGTCCCTTTGAAGTCACATCTGCAATGAAATCAATAAGAGCTGAAGACAATGGCAAGCTCCCTGATAGATCTCACAAACAAGGGGGAGAGAGAAACACCTTGAGTGACGTTCTTCAAGTCTACAAGTCACCACTCTTAGAGAGTCTCAGTGTAGCACCAACTGAGATGATACTGCTATATAGGACACTAAAGAATTAAGTACAATAGACTTATTATTTTGTCATTTTTTACCCCTGCATGCTTTAGAATAGGCAGCCTCTTTCTCAGCCATATGTGGCCATGTGCTTGGACTGATGCATGGAAACACTGGGATAACTCTGCACTGATGTTAGAGAACTATATGTGGAAAGAGCTACACATTGGTGCATGTTGTCAGGGTACCTGAGTATGATTCATAAATATATGGTTGTTAAGACCACAGGATTAATTACATATGAAACTAGTTGCATCAGTTTATTTACTGTAGATTGCAGTCCTCTATGCCAAAATGTTGTTTGGCTGTATAAACCAAACCCCCCTCTCTCATTCATCAAAAGAAAAGTTTTTAAAGTTACCTTAAGGAAGAACAAAAGGTTTAAAGCTTTATATAAGATAAGACCAGTGAACCATTTCAAGGTAAATATTAGCATTTTGGAACATTCAGATGTGTAATCAAATTTGCTGCTTCTTACAAAGGAGGCCTGGATAAAGAGTTCCCCTATCTAGAGGAGTGGACGGTCCGTCTGGAAGGATAATTGAATGAACAAACATTTTCAAAGGAAATAGTCTTATGCACGTAGGTGCTAAACTGACACCAGCTGTGTATTGAATCCACAAATTCTAGACAATGAAAGTTGGCCAGGCAGAGACACATATGACATTACAACCATAAAATTTATTTTAAAATACAGTCTATATAATTTCAAACACTGTATTAATTGTTTACATAGGAATCTGGAGAAATGCAATTCAGATTGTAATAAATTAAATAATAACTACATTGGTATATAGAAATACTGACCCATCTATTTCAAGATGAACACACTTTCTTTGTTTTCCAGAAATCTAGTGAAGATTGCAGGAAGAACTGATGTGGAGATGAGATCTCTAAATAAGTATCTGCATAATAAATGTATAAATGTTAGACTAATTTTAAAATAATATCTGCCTCTTTATTTTTCAGACAAGATGTCCCATGAATAGAAGTCATAAACAGACATATGTGGATATTTTCTATTTTAACATAGAAATTGATAAAATAATAATGTTTGGTATCAAATTGTTCATTTTCTGTTATGCTAAATGAAATATAGATGCTGAGAAGAGAGTTTTATTGATGCAAAAAGTTATGGTATGATAAATAATCACTTTATAAGGATGTATTAAAATGTGGCAGTGATTGATGGTGGGACTGTGTTAGCTGGTTGTCTGCTGCCCCCTAGGGGATTGGAATGATATGACAGCCAAATTAATTGTCTATTGGAACACATACAGGGCCAGTAAGGGGGGCGTCGCCCAAAATGGACCAATGAGATGTTCAGCTCCGAAGGGCCTCCCATATTGTTATATAAGCTGAATGCAACAGGAGAAGGGGGCTGACTTTTGCTGAACTGGACTGATAACTTGTTGCATGGAATACAGTTACTGTAAGCAAATTGGGCTACCTCCTCTTATCCATTTGCAAATACACTTATTTTCATATGAGATGAAACAAAGAAGTTTTGGAAGCTGAATATCGATTTGATTATTTTTGGTAAAGTATAAGAGATTGCTAAATATAGGTAATATTTAAAACAAATCTTTTCATTATTGCTGCAGTAAAGAGTTGTAAAAGAGCAATTTATATTTCAGTTTGCATCCATAGTCTTGCATAGTTTTAAGTTTGTCTTTTGTTGCCAAGTAATTTATAACTGTAGCCATATAAATATATTTTTGAATTTACTTTATTGCTGCTAAAGAATGTGTTTTAGCTTAGATAGATTGGCATATAAACTGGCTGTTTACATTAAGAATATATATACCTCCTGGTGTTTTAATTAGAGTTAAATAGAATATTTTGTGAGCTAAATTGTCTAAATATAGTTGTCTGGAAGTTAGTGATCCATACTGTAATATTTCATTGTGGTGAGGTAATGAAATTCAATTGTGAATAAGGCTAGTTCTAAAGGTAAATTTTATGATCTTTGCATAGCATATTATATAGCTTAAACGTGTATAGTTTTGATTTATATCTGGTTTTCTACAAATATATTTCAATGTGTCTATAAATTTTAACTAATAGAAAAAGAACTTAGGAATTTACATTAATTTTAATTGTTTTGTATATGCATTTTAGTGGGGGTTTAGTTTAAAGGATAATTATTAAACATATTCGGCTAAATTATCAGTTTTGTGTTAAGCTTAAAAAGCCGTTCCTAATGCTGCTTTTTAACGCCCGCTGGTATTACGAGTCTTGCAGGTACAGTGTACTTGGAAATACCGCAAATCCACTTACGTAAATTGCGTATTTTCTTTTTTCAATGGGACTTGCATAGCGCCGGTATTACGAGTTTGCCAAAAAGTGAGCGGTACACCCTCTCCTGTCAAGACTGGTACCGCATTTTAAAGTCAGTAGTTAAGAGTTTTACACTACAACGCCGTAGCCTAAACCTCTTAACAAAAGTGCTAAAAAGTACACTAACACCCATAAACTACCTATTAACCCCTAAACCGAGGCCCTCCCACATCGCAAACACTAAAAGAAAAATTTTAACCATTAATCTGCTTAACTGGACATCGCCGCCACTATAATAAACATATTAACCCCTAAACCGCAACACTACCGCATCAGCCAATAGGACTTTTTCTACCTTAATTCTGATTGGCTGATAGAATTCTATCAGTCAATCGGAATCTAAGGGACACCATCTTGGATGACATCACTTAAAGGTACCTTCATTCTGTGTTAGTCGTCAGATGAAAAGGATGCTCCGCGTCGGATGGATGAAGATAGAAGATGCCGTCTGGTTGAAGACTTCTGCCCATCTGGAGGTCCACTTCTGCCCGGCATGGATGAAGACTTCTGCCCATCTGGAGGACCACTTCGCCCGGCTTGGATGAAAACATCCCCCGGTAAGTCGATCTTCAGGGGGTTAGTGTTAGGTTTTTTTAAGGTTGTATTGGGTGGGTTTATTTTTTAGATTAGGGGCTTGGGCTTGCAAAAGAGCTAACTGCCCTTTTAAGGGCAATGCCCATCCAAATGCCCTTTTCAGGGCAATGGGGAGCTTAGGTTTTTTTAGATAGTATTTTATTTGGGGGGTTGGTTGTGTGGGTGGTGGGTTTTACTGTTGGGGGGTTGTTTGTATTTTTTTTTACAGGTAAAAGAGCTTATTACTTTGGGGCAATGCCCCGCAAAAGGCCCTTTTAAGGGCTATTGGTAGTTTAGTTTAGGCTAGGGTTTTTTTTTTATTTTGGGGGGCTTTTTTATTTTAATAGGGCTATTAGATTAGGTGTAATTAGTTTAAATATCTGTAATTTGTTTATTATTTTCTGTAATTTAGTGTGTTTTTTTTTTGTACTTTAGCTAATTTAATTTAATTTAGGTAATTGTATTTAATTCAGTAAATTTATTTAATTATAGTGTAGTGTTAGGTGTTAGTGTAACTTAGGTTAGGTTTTAATTTACACCTACACTTTATTTTAACTAGGTAGTTATTAAATAGTTAATAACTATTTAATAACTATTCTACCTAGTTAAAATAAATACAAACTTGCTTGTAAAATAAAAATAAACCCTAAGCTAGATACAATGTAACTATTAGTTATATTGTAGCTATCTTAGGGTTTATTTTACAGGTAAGTATTTAGTTTTAAATAGGAATAATTAAGTTAATGATAGGAAAATTTATTTAAATTATATTTAAGTTAGGGGTGTTAGGTTTAGGGTTAGACTTAGGTTCAGGGGTTAATAACTTTAATATAGTGGCGGCGACGTTGGGGGCGGCAGATTAGGGGTTAATAAGTGTAGGTAGGTGTGGCGACGACATTGTGGGCGGCAGAGTAGGGGTTAATAAATATAATGTAGGGTTCGGCGATGTTAGTGGCAGCAGATTAGGGGTTCATAAGTATAATGTAGGTGGCGGCAGTGTCCGGAGCGGCAGATTAGGGGTTAATAAATATAATTTAGGTGTCGGCGATGTTGGGGGCGGCAGATTAGGAGTTAATAAGTGTAAGATTAGGGGTGTTTAGACTCAGGGTTCATGTTAGGGTGTTAGGTGTAGCAGGTGTTAGACTTTTTCTCAGCCGGCTCTCCCCGTTGATCCTATGGGGAAATCGTGCATGAACACGTTACACCAGCTCACCGCTGACTTAAGCAGCGCTGGTATTGGAGTGCGGTAATGAGCAAAATTTTGCTCAACGCTCACTTCTTGCCTTTTAACGACGGGTTTCTGAAAACTCGTAATACCAGCGCTGTAGGTAAGTGAGCAGTGAGGGGAAACTGCTCATTAGCACCGCACAGCCTCTAACGGAAAACTCGTAATCTGGGCCATTGTATTATAACCCGGCCATAAACTGACATATTATTTGGAGGCACTTGCACGAGATATTAATATTTATCACATTGATATGATATATTTGTAGTAAATAGACATTAATAAAAAGAAGAAAAAAAATAGTTTTTTATAAAAAAAAATCAATCTAAAAAAAATGTATTATTACATTTTTTTTGTTGTGATTAAATATTTCAAAATTAATATTAATACCTTGAAATATTATTAAAAATAAATTTTTGAAAAATTGATAAAAATATTAATTTTTCATATTTCAAAATTAATACTTATATTTTTGAAAATATTTTTTTTTCTTTTCTCTTATTGGCCAAAATTGTATTAGCGTTTCAATGTAACTAAATACTGAGCCAATATAATAATGTCTGTAGCCAGAAGTGAATCTGTACATAGTGTTGAAATTTGTTCTCCGAAATTACCTCTTACTCCAGGCGATGTCTTTAAGATGGACATTATAGGCCACATTAAAAAGAGGTGTAATATTGCGGGTGATTTAAATGATTATATGGATATGCTTGAAATTAAGGCTAAAAATGTTGCTATTGATAATGGAAGGTGGATTGAAAAAAGTGAATTAGTCCAAAAATTATTAAAAATTAATCAATGTGAAAATCTCAAAAAACGCAACGAACTAATACTAAAATCTTTGCCCCTTGTAATATGCATTATTGAAGAAATGTCGCTATACCTCATAGAAAAGGAATTGCAAATACAGGGGCTAGAAGATAGTATGCGCTCATCACGCAGATGCGAAGAGAATTTAAATATAGCCAAAAATGAAATTGTCACAAGACATGGCCACCTTAGATAAGCATAATCAAAAATTACTAGCTCAAATAGAAGATTTACATAAGCAACTTGCCCAAAGCCAGAGACAGTTAAGTGATTTAAATAGGCTGTATCGTCATAATGAAAACCCCTCTGTTAGCAATGAGGGGGAAAGCTCTAGTAGTGAGTCAGAGGGCGGAGCTAGCTACCCACATAGCCCACACAGTACTAATGTACGTAGGGGGTCTCCCCATAATAAATATAGGGAAGATAGGGAACACTCCAACCCCAAAAATAATGCTCCTAGGAAAGGCCGAGATACGTATAATATGGTATATGACACCCCTAAAATAATTAAATTTTTAAGTCTTGCAGTACCTAAGTTCTCCAACAAGGGAACCAATTCTATAATTGACCACTTAGAGGCCTTTGAAAATGCTTTTTCCATTATGAATGTTACAAGTGAGCAGTCAAAAATTAACTTTCTACCCTGGGTATTTGAAGGTAAAAATCACAAATTCTATGCTTCACTAAAAATATGAATATTCATTCCTGGAATGAGACAAAACGACAGTGCAGAAAATAATCAATATCGCACTAAACTGCAGCGAAAATAGCTGTATACGGTTTAAAATGTAGTGCAAATCAAAGCCCTATAGAATTCCTTTCTGTACTGAAAAGTGCGTACAGTATGGCTGAAGATTATCCCATATTTGAATGCTCAGAATTTGTGAATTTATTTTTCGAAGCATTGCCCACGCACAACAAAATTAAGTTAGCTAGAGATTTTGATGAGCACTGCTCATTAGACTGGCTGATCAAAGAGAGTACAAAGATATACTCTATTCAGCAGTCCGGTGAACAGGGGGTTAAAAGGGAATCAAAACCCAGTCCCAAAATTGTGGCAGAAACTAGGGTGTCACCTAGCCCCCTCAATTTGGAGTCTAAAAAGAAAACCTATGCGGAGGTGGCCCGAGAAAATAGGCCATCCCCACAAAGTTTTAACTCTGCCCTTCCCCCAACACGGGCTGAGGAGCAGAGAGATTATGCTCAAGAGGGGGAATAACCTGATAAATAGGTATCCCCAAAGAGAAGAATACCCACAAGGTAATAGGTATCCCCGAAAAGGTAGATACAATAAGTGGCGCAGATATTCTCAGGGTAGCCAGTCGCCCCAGTTAAATAGTGCACCCCAAGAAAGCAACACGAGACAAGCTGAACCCCAGGGGCAGCCAGGCCAGGATAGAAACAGCGGCCCTGATTCTGAGGGTACCCAATGGTCCAGGAATCACTACTATGGGGCATCAAGAGATAGGCCCAGGGGTAGAGGTAACTTGTACGATCAAGTAGATCAGCTTAGTACCCAGCTAATTCGGTTGAGTGAACAATTCGCTAATATGAGTCAAGCGTTTACGGCTCAGCAACCTAACAATCCTTTTTTAGGGGTACAGCCAGTAGCCAGCAGTGGACCACAGGCACAGTCATAAATACTGCAGTATCACCTGAAAGAGGGGGGAGGGATATACCAAATAAAATGATAAATGTCAATAATGGTACTAATCATGTTCTCTCCCCACAGACCGGAAACGGACGATTTAGCTGTGATGACGAGCAACCTCGGCCCGATAGCATTAACAAATCTCTTCCTTTGCAGCATTCTCTTAAACTTATTTCCACAGATGCAATACACCAGAACCCAATCGACCCTATTATAGAGGACATGAATGGTAAGAATGAAGTTTCTTCTGCATCAGGTAGCACGGCGGATTCAGATAACACGTGGTGAAGCCCACAACTGTGTAACCATGCCAATTTTATGTGTGAAATGATAGAAACTGCAGGGAGATATTATGTATTAGCTAAGCTGCAGGATTCAGTTTTCAACCCTATCATGGGATTAACTGATACTGGGTCTCAGGCAACTATTTTATCCCACCGGTGCTACACACAGCTAAATGAGCTAACACCCCACAAACCTAAAATGAAAGAATTTGTTGGCTCACTAATAGGTGTTGGGACCTTTGCTCTCTAAAAGTCTACGGTATGGCATGGTTAAAATTTAAACTGGGGGGGGGGCGGAGCCAACTGCCTACATGGCCGGACGCATGCTGCAAGAGCTCTGACTCTAAATTGTGAATTTGGAGTTATACCACGATCTACGATACAACTATGCATCATAATTGAACATATTTGCACGTCCTCTATCAACAGCTTACTGCCTATTTTGCCTGAGTGACTTTATACTTAATACAACCCCGACTTGGGTTTTGCAGCGTGGCCTGGAGGGAGCAGGCTGAAAATGGCGACAATAGAGGAGTGGGAGCTGATGGCGTTGGGCTTTATTGAGGCCTCCCACCGACTATTAGAAACTCAGCTATTCAAAAGCTTAGCTACAGCACCCTTCAACTGTACCATCCCTGCTCTGACGGACCATGGACGAGATGTTTGCAGCCCGATGGGAACCATGAGGTGTATAGCTACTGACACCAGCAACTCTAAGGCGGAGGTTCCTCTTTACCATATTGAACCGCAACAGACATCTCTAGTTGGCAGCCGGAAGAGTATGGATCAACGCGAATCCTTTATCTCACTAACTCCTGAGGGCTGCTGCGCACCTGGGCCTGCTTCCTATAGAGCTGCTGGTAAGCCGTGCATGTCACCGGGGGCGGAGGATTGTGTCAACCTAGCTACATGCATTGCCTCTGGGCTGCCCGATGAGACGCAGAACTTTAGAAATATTCAACTCCCTCTTACAACCTTGCCTGTGGCTGCTCAGATACCGCTCCTAAATTTGCCTACAGCTGCGGTTCATGTGAAACCTTCAGACCGCGACTTTGGTTGTGGGACTTTCCCTTTACTACGGGAGGTAGCACAGGAACTGACTGTATCTGAGCTTGAGGCTTCCCCTGCTAGAAGCAAGCTTAAAGGGAACATGCCAGAATACTCAAGAGAGTACGTCAATCCCCCCATGCCTAAACTGACAACTGGAGTGGGTTAGAGTCTAATAAGTGAGTGGAGAGCAGCAGGTCAGCTCCACCGCAGCCTCTTATAACATGTTGTGTACTTTTTCTCCCCCTAAGAGGCTGGGATCCCGGTGGCGATCTGATCTATTTCAAGCCTATCATCTAGCCTACTCCAAGGATAATGTTTTGCAGTGTTAGAGCAGACTTGAACCCAATAATAGAAATGAGCCATTGTTCTGTTAGTAAAGCAACGGTGTGCCCAGTCTTTTTTAAGACACACTGCTGCAGCATATATGGCCATTTAGTTTGCATGCTAGTTGTGGTTTAAACATAATGTTTTACTGATAAGATTGCATCTCTCTAGTTTCAACGCTAGAAAACAAGGAAAAATGAAGTGAAAGTTTTTTGTTTGTCTTTTACCCCCTAAGCAATTTATTTCTATTTTCCCCTTATACGTCCCTGAAATTGTGTATATGGGTATTGCACCTCTAATCTACCAGGAAAAAGCTCATATCAATATCTATAATACGCTCTATGCTAAATATGTAGTTTTCTATGAGTATGCTTAACGTATCAGTGAGATAATCATTACTCCTTTATTCATATGTGCATCTATCAAAAGTTATATGGGGACATTTCACTTTGAGTACTGAGTCTTATTCTCTTGTAAGGTGGGCGTAGCCAGCGGCCGAGGCTCCGCCTAAACAGTTAATCAGGACAGTGCTATAGTTGTCCTATAAGGTACAATTCTCTGTCCCCTTCCTTATACAAATGTTATTCCTCTCGCCCTTAGCTGGTTTCTACTAAAAATACTGTTAGTTTACATTATAATCTGAGCCTCAGGGCACAGGTAGCAAACTAAGCGCAGTCTTTTATAGTCAAGAACACTTCTAATATAAAAATCCCACCCTGGCTCCTACATCCCAATTAAAGCTTAAAATCTACTGTGTCATCATGACATATTTATTCATTGTAATTGATGCACATATATGCCCTTTCATGATAGTCCTAGACTATTGCTCATTAGTATAGTCACATATCACTATGGGTAACTATGTTCCTAATATAGTATTCCCGCAGGCTGGCCCTGCAGTATATATAGTCTCCCTCATTATAATCCCAGAACTAAGCTTTCTAAGATGTGTCAGACCCATACAGTTAGACCTTTTTCCCTTGATATTATGGATATGATATTGCCCCATTTTGCACTGGCTCTTTGTTAAGCATTTTTTATTAACCCATATATGCTTCTTCTCATATAGCAAGGAAGTTGAGTCACCCTGAGGCATGGTTACACTATATTATAAGAACGCAGCCTAATTCACTAGACTTCCCATATCCAAGTTGTCACCTTCCCCCTCCCCCCCATATAGTTATAATTTCTATATTCTAATTAGAACATCAGGCTATAATTCCCATACATCTGAGCACATATCAGGTTATAATACAGCAATATATCTAGAAGTGAAACCACTGTTACCCTACAACACTGAAGCCAGTTTACTTAATACATTAAGCACCTGCTGTCTATTATACGTGTTTACCTACCCTCCTTTTTATTTGCAACAAACCTCTAAGTCCGTCTGTTGTTTACTCCTTTCATCTCACTATCATTACTACCTCCTTCCCCCCCCCCCCCCACCATCATAAAGAACCTCCTTTTACAGGAGGGCTACCTACGCGGCTTATCTTTCCTATGCCGCATTTTCTTCATAGTTTTTTTCTCTCAATAACACCATATGTCTTTACTCCATAATAACCCTTAATGTTTCGCACCCTAGCTACCTCCTTTATCTCAGTTAAAAATAAAATTATCCTAATCAGACATATGTCCAAAAGAGACTAGTCTTACCATCCTATTTCCTCTGGATATCATTTTAGAAGACAGGAGCCCAAAGGTGGCTTATTTATTTAGAGAGGAAAACACTATAAAGCAGAAAATGAGGTTTCAGTTTTGCCTGTTACATATAAATATAGAGAGATTATTTTGGGTTTTCTCATGAACAGTCTTTACCTATATGTGATCATAGAATAGTTTTGAATTCCAAAATACTGTCATGGTTTGAAAGAATGTTTCTGAATGTTTATGTAACATGTTTATTTGATGTTGTTTTGTCAATAACCTCAATAAAAAAATTATTTAAAAAAAAAAAAAAAAAATTAAACTGGGGAACAGGGTCATAAGACACCCTGTCATTATAGTGGATCTACCAACTGATCGTTTAATAATTGGTAGTAATCTCCTGAAGCGATTAAGCACCATAATTGATTGCATAAATAATGAAATTGGGTCACAAGCGAAAAGGCCTATTAATTATGAGAATTCCGGTATATCTCGCACCTGACATAACTGTCACGTGGTGGAAGAGAAGCCAGATGCTGTGGAGATTCATTTCAGGAATGACTCTAAACCTGAAATAACTATCCTGCAGATAGATGATCATACTTCTTTAAGTGGCTCTGATGGTAATACTTTAAAATTTCGCCTGGAAAGATAGTGAATATTTCCTTAGATGGCGATGTATTAACCATATCTCTCCACAAGGGGGATCATAAAATCCCTAAGGGGGAAGGCCACACTCAATACCTTGCAGGGATTGAGAGAGTTAAAGAGGATCTATTTATCCCTATACAAGTGCATGACCTTGGTAAAACCAAGTATGCTAAATTGAACTTAAAACAGGAAGCTAGCTATATAAGCGAAGGCTTATTGGTGCAGATAGATGAACCTAAAGTGATTAAATATCTTTCTCCCCAAGACCACTGTGTCCACGGCCTGGATGACAGGTTTGAAAGCTATAACATCACAGCTAAGTGCTTATTATCTATATCTATTAGAAATAAATCAGCGAAATACCTGTTTTTAGTTTTAAATCCCCATAATCAAATACACGTTGGCAATGATCTCTTACATAGATATGCCATACAAATAGATTTGATTAACTCTTGCCTCTGGAGCAGGTTAAAGGGGGACCCTGAAGTATTTCAGGATGAAAACGCAGCCCTGAAATCAAACCAGCAATTGCCATATGCTGTGAATATGCAGGTGTCTAACGATGTTATAATTCCAGCTGGGGTTGATAAATTTCTCTTACCCTTACAGGTGAACAGAGGTCAGAAATTAAAAACTTCTGAAACACTAATTTGCTTCTCCCATAGAATACAAAATCTGGGTATCACAATTACTTATACTCCTATGGTAAATAATGGAACTATTCCAATATATGTTATTGTGCATAACATGACCCCACAGGATATAACTCTATCCAAGGGAACTACAATAGGATATGCGCTGGAATCAAGTTATTACACTTCTGGATTCCAGATTAATGTAATTGGGCTAATACCTAAAGGATACTTAACTGAAGAACAATTAATAGAACAATCCTTTGCATCCATGCCAGAGGGTCTATTTACTATTCAGTCTATTTATCCATTCAGCTCAGAGGAAGGCATCTGTAAAATTGAAGAAGCCTCCCTGGTGTTTGATCAACAGATCAAACAGCAAGAATTTTATGGGGGCAATATAAATTATAAGCACAAAAGGTAGCGGAGCACCGGTATAAATGTTAAAACAAAAATTCTTTAATCATCCAAAATAGTTAAAACAACAGGAAAAGGGTGTTATTCCCCTAGTAGGAGTCAGCTCATACAGCTGACATGTTTCGGCGTGTTGCCGTTATCAAAGCTGCTGGTTTGCGCAGGTGATACCCCGCCTTTAAAAATAGAGTAGATTACTCCTATGGGACAATAGACCGGAGCACAATTTACATATTAACTGCTTCCTATCCCACAGGTAATAATCTGTCTAATCGTGAACCTAAACTTCCAATGTTAAATTTCTGATTCCTAACTAATCACCACTATTACCATAATAAACACATCATTAAAGAAGGGAAAATGGTTCTTTCTTACTCTTCCATATTTTCCTTTTCCTTTTCTTTATAAATATACCAATAAGTATCGAAGTTATAATGCTGGCTAGTGTAAAAACTACTTCTCACAGTGTTATTTTTCATTCCTATTTCAACAAAAGGGGAGTTGATCACTGTTATATATATATATATTAATCGTTCAGGTACTAGCATAACTAAATATGTGTTCGTATGGACCATATTTAGTGGTGAATCAACTTCATCAGCAGTTTAGTTATCCTCCTCCAGAATATATACAAGTCTACAAGTATTACAGCATGTATAGTAGAGTCTGAAAGTAAGACCTCAAGTAATGTTTCTTACTCAACGTGTCAGTCCCAGTGTCTATATATATCAGTGTAAGGACAACAATCATGATTATTAACCCTTTCCACACTGTGCCATGCAATAGTCACTGTTCAAACCTAAATAGATCATGTATGTAATGAGATATATGCAAATAATCTGATGATGGTAAACTTGTTTGTTCACGTTGAGGAGGTCACAGGCTTCTGGGTCTGCCCCGTTTGAGAGCCAAGCTATAAGCGGCAGTGTCAATTAACCCATTATACCCTTTTATCAGTACTAGGAGAGTCCACACTTTTTACAATATAAATTATAATTAAGGGGACCTCACCTCTAGATTGGAAGAAGCCTATGAAATAGGACAGCCTGAAATCTCTCCAGGATTTCAGCAAATAGAGCAAATATCTTTAGCTAATGGCTGTTCCAGTGATGATGAACGCCAACAGCTACGAGAGCTCCTGATGGAGTACAAGGATATTTTTGCTAGGGATTCTTATGACTGTGGGACTACAGACTTGCACATTGCAAGAATACAAACAGATCCCAATGCACCACCTGTCTTTGTTAAACAATACAGACTTCCTTTAGCCTCATATGATTCTCTCGCAGAAATAATAAGTAACTTGGAAGAAAGAGGTATTATCAGACAGGTGCACAGCTCTTATAATAATCCTATTCTAGGTGTTCTTAAGCCCAATGGACAATGGCGTGTTTGTGTGCTGACTTAAGACAGCTAAACAAGCAAGTGTACATGTCTGGCTGGCCTGTGCCATATATTGACCAGTGCCTAGCACAGATGCAGGGATAAAAAATATTCACTGCCATTGATTGTGCACAGGGATATTGGACCATAAAGGTACATGAGGAGGACCAGTATAAGCTGGCATTCTCATTCCAAAAGGTCCAGTATGCATTTCAGAGACTTTAATTTGGATACATAAATTCTGGACATGAATTTGCTGTATTCATGCATAAGGTTATGCCTGATGCACTGGAAAGGGGGACCTTATCTTATGCCGATGATGTTTTAATCAAAAGCACAGACTTTGAAAAACACATCGCAGAGCATAAACACGTCCTCAGCCAACTTAAAAGGGCATATGTCAAATTATCCCTACAAAAAGCTCAATGGTGCCGCACTCGTGTAAACTTCTTGGGACATGAAGTTACTTCTGAAGGGCTAAATCCTCAGAAGAAAAAGGTGGAAGCTATAGTAAATTCTAAAAACCCAACTAACTTAAAGGAATTGAGATCATTCCTGGGTATGATGAATTATTCTCGCAAATTCATTGATAATTATGCAGAATTAGCTAAACCACTACTACTTCTTCTAAAGAAGGATGTGAAATGGCACTGGAGTGAGACTCAAGAGACCTTGCTTAGCGTACCCTGAAGGTGGTAAACCTTTCTACTTAGAAACAGGTTACACAGATATAAGCATGAGTGCTGTTTTATACCAAAAGCATGATAATATAGGCAAAGTCATTGCTTATGCAAGCAAAACTCTTTCCCCAGTAGAAATAAAATTTAGCGATTGCGAAAAAGCCCTCTTATCTACTGTATGGGCTCTACAAAATTTCCGCAGCTATATACAGGGCGAGAAAATTATTGTAGAAACGGCCCACCAGCCTTTGCTATATTTTCAAAGTAAGAGAATAAGAGATGGGAATTTGTCTAATAGCCGCATAACAGCGTGGACTCTTTCCTTACAAGGCTGGCCTTTAGAAATTCACTACAAGCAGAATAAAAAGAATCCAGTCGCACAGGAACTTGCTGAGATCCACAACTATACTGCTAAGGATCCTGGGGAGGAATTATCAGAAGATGATTTCCTGGAGGAACAATTGCTTTCCCCATATAAGATATACAATGAGGACCATTGTCAAACATTACCCTGGGAATATGTTGATGGTTGTTCTTACCATGCCACTATTGAAAATGAGCACAGACTAGTCGCTGGCATTGGTATAACTTGGGCCAATGGATTCCCAAATATCTCTACAGGTTTCAACATTGGACCAAGATCCAGTCAAGTTGCAGAACTAACTGCTGTTCTAAAAACCATTGAGATGGCTATTGAACATGGTATTCATGAATTTGTGATCATCACTGACTCAAATTACGTGCGTGACAGTTTTGTTGAATACCTGCCAACTTGGAAAAGAAATGGTATGCAGAAAAGTAACAACAAACCAGTCAAGCATGGCAAGTTGTTCTGCGAGATTGATAATCTGTTGGTATCCAATGATTTAACCATACACTGGAAAAAGACCAAGGATCATTCCAGGGTTCTAGTTCCTGATAAGGAAGGCAATGATCTTGAGGATTCATTGGCCAAACAAGGAGCTATAACTGGAGAACTCCTTAATATCGACCACTTAATGGGTGCAATTCAGGAAGAAGCCATTGCCCGAAACCAGGCTAAACAACAGAGTGAGCCTAATCTGGTACAATGGAGTCAGGATTCTCCTAGTGAGGACCTGATCACTAGTCAAAAAGAAGACCCCATTGTAGGCATCTTCTATTAACACATAGAAGATCCTGAAAGCAACCCCATCTCAAAAGGTGATTATGTTTGCAAAGATGATCTTAGAATGTTAATGAAATCAAGACCACAATTCAAGTTACAGGATGGTTTGTTAATTAGAACCTCCAAAACTGGCATCCAGCAATGGGTGGTACCCACCAAGTTCAGAGATCTAATGCTTCAACATGCCCATGATGCTCCCACATCTGGCCATCGTGGTGCCAAACTCACGTATAAAATATTGCGTGATTAGGTTTTTTGGTGACACATGTTGAAAGATGTTCAAACTTACTGTCAAGGTTGTTTAATCTGTCCACAGTTCCAACCCACTGCACCAACGCATAGAGCGCCAGTGCAGAAAAGGGGAATGGTAATGCCATGGTCAGATATACAAATTGATTTTATTGGTCCAGTAACAAGGTCATCAAGAGGTAACAAATACATGTTAACAGTGACATGCCTGTTCACTAAATGGGTAGAGTGCATCAGTGCACCTAACAATAGCACTGAAACATGCGCAGCATTGCTCTTCAACCACGTGTTTTCCAGATTTGGTTTGCCCCAAAGAATCGAATCCGATCGAGGAACACACTTCACTAGCAAACTGATGACCAAAATGTGGAAAATACTAGGGGTTAAAAGAAAGCTCCATATTGCATATAGAGCTGCCTCAAGTGGTGGTGTAGAGCGTTACAACCAGTCCATTGTGAAAATCCTCAAAACTTGAAAGTGAAACGGGTAAAGACTGGGATGTAAAACTACCTCTAGTCTTAATGGCATTAAGAGCAACTCCAAGTAGTGCTACCAAGATGTCACCTTTTGAACTGATGACTGGTAGAAGAATGGTTCTACCTCAGCATCTACTGTACCGTACATCAGACCAAAACTTGATAAACGCTGCCAATATGCATCAATATATGGAGAACCTAAGAAAGCACGTGCAATATGCCTTTGCATTTGCTCAAAGGAACTTGGAAAAGTCCGCAACTGCCACTAAAACCTTTTATGATCTCAAAACATCCAAAAAGGAATATGAAATAAATGATAAAGTTTATCTTTATAACTTTGGAAGAGATCAAGTTAAGGAGAAGAAATTTCTTCCATCATGCAAGGGTCCTTTTATCGTTACTGACAAAATATCTCCAGTGGCCTATAAAATTAGGATACCTAAAAATTATACTTTTATGGATAAATGGGTCCATATTAATCAGTTGCGAGCATGCCATCCTAGATCCCAACTACAAGTCATAGAGGGAGAATGAAATACCATATCCCCAAATGTACTACTAAAGAAATGCGGTAGTTTAAAAGAGGCCTAACTAATGAGAAAAGGTGTTCAAAAATCACAAACTCTCTTCATAGAAGACTGTCTATGATGCATACTGTTGACACCCACCAAATACCACTGACTATAAGCCAATTCAAATAAATGTGTCCTACATCTATTTAAAATTGGAAGGGGGATTTAAGTCAGGGTACCTGAGTATGATTCATATATATATGGTTGTTAAGACCACAGGATTAATTACATATGAAACTAGTTGCATCCGTTTATTTACTGTAGATTGCAGTCCTCTATGCCAAAATGATGTTTGGCTGTATAAACCAAACCCCCCTCTCTCATTCATCAAAAGAAAAGTTTTCAAAGTTACCTTAAGGAAGAACAAAAGGTTTAAATTTTTATATAAGATATGACCAGTGAACTATTTAAAGGTAAATATTAGCATTTTGGAACCTTCAGATGTGTAATCAAATGTACTGCTTCTTATAAAGGAGACCTGGATAAAGAGTTCCCCTATCTAGAGGAGTGGATGGTCCGTCTGGAAGGATAATTGAATGAACAAATGTTTTCAAAGGAAATAGTCTTATGCATGTAGGTGCTAAACTGACACCTGCTGTGTATTGAATCCACAAATTCTAGACAATGAAAGTTGGCCAGGCAGAGACACATATGACATTACATAAAATTTATTTTAAAATACAGCCTATATAATTTCAAACACTGTATTAAATGTCTACATAGGTATTTAGGGAAATGCAATTCAGATTGTAATAAATTGAATAATAACTACATTGGTATATAGAAATACTGACCCATCTATTTCAAGATGAACACACTTTCTTTGTTTTCCAGAAATCTAGTGAAGATTGCAGGAAGAACTGATGTGGAGATGAGATCTCTAAATAAGTATCTGCATAATACATGTATAAATGTTAGACTAATTTCAAAATAATATCTGCCTCTTTATTTTTCAGACAAGAGGTCCCATGAATAGTAGTCATAAACAGACATATGTGGATATTTTCTATTTTAACATAGAAATTGATAAAATAATAATGTTTGATATCAAATTGTACATTTTCTATTATGCTAAATGAAATATAGATGCTGAGAAGAGAGTTTTGTTGATGCAAAAAGTTATGGTATGATAAATAATCACTTTATAAGGATGTATTAAAATGTGGCAGTGGTTATTTTTGGTAAAGTATAAGAGGTTGCTAAATATAGGTAATATTTAAAACAAATCTTTATATTATTGCTGCAGTAAAGAGCTGTAAAAGAGCAATTTATATTTCAGTTAGCATCCATAATCTTGCATAGCTTTAAGTTTGTCTTTTGTTGCCAAGTAATTTATAACTGTAGCCATATAAATATATTTTTGAATTTACTTTATTGCTGCTAAAGATTAGAATTTGTTTCAGCTTAGATAGATTGGCATATAAACTGTCTGTTTACATTAAGAATATATATAACTCCTTGTGTTTTAATTAGAGTTAAATAGAATATTTTGTGAGCTAAATTGCCTAAATATAGTTGTCTAGAAGTTAGTGACCCATACTGTAATATTTCATTGTGGTGAGGTAATGCAATTCAATTGTGAATAAGGCTAGTTCTAAAGGTAAATTTTATGATCTTTGCATAGCATATTATATAGTTTAAATGTGTATTGTTTTGATTTATATCTGGTTTTCTACAAATACATTTCAATGTGTCTATAAATTTTAACTAATAGAAAAAGAACTTAGGAATTTACATTCATTTTAATTGTTTAGTATAAGCATTTTATTGGGGGTTTAGTTTAAAGGATAATTATTAAACATATTGTATTATAACCCGGCCATATACTGACAATGTTTTTATTGATACATCATTGAAATACCTATAGGTGATCATATAATGCTGTGGCAAGTTTATTGTAGGCTCTTAGGAGTTTCTTGCCCAAGATCAGGATGAACATTTATGGTTCACTAAGCACCTGCATGTGCCTCAGCCATTCAGTAGAGGGAATCAGAAGTGCCAGACCCAATGAGGAGGTCTGAAATGCAAGTGGTAAATACTTCAGTATCAGAAACTGAGTCACATGTGTTAGAAAAAGGACTGTCTTTTCGCCCTGCTACTAAATAAAATGTTGTCCATTTGTGTTTTCTAGATCCTTACAAATTTCAATCTTTTTTTGCTTTACAGGCTTTAGTGTGTATCAACTCAGGTACAAATGGTAATATTAAAGCAATTCTTAATTCATAGAATTTTTGTTGAATTCTCTAGTTCAGTTCTTAAAGGGACATTCAAGTCAATTTAAATGCACAAAGATGAATTTCATCTTTGAATAGAAACATATTTGCAGTTTACTTGTATTAGCAAAAATGCTTCTAGTAAAAGTTATCACTGTATTAGTGTCATCATTTGTCTTTGCACATGCATTTGAAGCATATCTAGAAATTCTCAGTGCACCAGCATTTTAAATACTACAGCTGCTCATAGTACCAGTGGGGGTTGTATAATTTTGGCAATTGAGTCATTACCAGATGGTACAAGCACAGCAAGTGCTGTGTTTAAAATGCTGGTGCACGGTACATACTTAAATACACTTTTGAAACAGCTATAACTTTTACTAGAAGCATTTTTGCTAATACATGTATATTATAAAAATGCTCATATTCAAAACTGAAATGCATCCATGTGAATTCCAATTTTGACTGGAATGCCCCTTTAGGGACACAAGTGATTTCCTGAATAAAATTGACAAGTTATGTTTACTATCTGATACTTATTTCTGTATAGTTTGTATTTTGTGAGTCTTTATACTTCAAGAAAAACAGGCCAAGGTAGGGTGCACATGGTATCTATCATGTATCGTAGTGAAGCGCTACTTACATGTGCTTGCAGTCCCAACTAAGTATACACCTCAAAGAAAGTCTTTATACTTAAATTATGGATTTATTTTTGGGATTATTTGGGGTTTTATGTCCCTTCAAGGACAAGCCAAGCACATTGGCGTTGAAGTGACTGGCCTTTTGGATGTGTTCTTTCAGGTTTGGAAGTGATTCCCTTTCAAATGTTGTTTTATGTAAAACAGGTAGAATGGATTCTATTTGATGCATATATCTGTCTTGTTCAAGTTTATAAGACTATTAAAGGAACATTAAACTTAAAATGTATTCCCCATAAAGGCCTAGATTACAAGTGGAATGCTCTTGTTATCGTGAGTAACGCAAACAATTTGAAGAGGTTGCAGTTATTTTACTGTTTGAATCTGTATTACAAGTTGTGTGTTAAAAACATATTGCAAGTTAACTTGCGCAAACTATTAATAAATAACCCTCCTTATACTTTTAATGATGAACACAAAGTTGAAACTCATGCTCATATTACAAGTTTCTGACTAACCAATACATTGAGCGGAAATGTTTACCAAAGTGAAAAGCTCTGGTAAAGTCATTGTGACTGCTCTTACAGAATTTGATAATCCACAAATCTGACCTGTTAAGTAACATTGCTTTTGCATGTGAGCAAAACACACTAATGCCCTTTTAGATGAACTTAAAAAACAGTAAACACCAGAATTTTTTTTTGTTTTAAAAGATAGAAAATCCCTCAATTACCCATTCCCCAGTTTTGCATAACCAACACAGTTATATTAATAAACATTTTACCTCTGTAATTACCTTGTATCTAAGCCTCTGCAGACTGCCCCCTTACTTCAGTTCTTTTGACAGACTTGCATTTTAGCCAATCAGTGCTCACTCCTCAGTAAATTCACATGCATAAGCTCTCGACTTGACTACTGCAATAACCTACTCGCTGGCCTTCCTCTTTCCCGCCTCTCCCCCCTTCAATCCATCCTAAATGCCTCTGCCAGGCTGATCCTCCTTTCCCGTTGATCTGCATCTGCTGCACCTCTCTGCGAGTCCCTTCATTGGCTCCCCATTCACAGCAGAATTAAATTCTCACCCTTACATACAAAGCTCTCACCAACGCCGCTCCCCTCTACCTATCCTCTCTAATACACAAGTATACTCCAGCCCGTCCACTAAGATCCAACAATGACCTGCTCCTTGCATCCGCAACTATCACCTCCTCTCATTCTAGACTGCAGGACTTCTGTCGTGCAGCACCTACCCTCTGGAACACTCTCCCTCATGCTGTCAGGCTTTGCCCTAATCTGTCTTCCTTTAAATGTTCCCTGAAGACTTTTCTGTTCAGGGAAGCCTACCACCCAACTCAATAATAAATTAACTTCACTTACCTAACATTTCCCTCATCTAACTCTGTATTAACATCTTTCCAAATCTTGCAGTCCTCACCTCCTGTTTCTCAACCTCCTACCCTTCTAGATTGTAAATTCCCATGGGAATAGGGCCCTCAATCCCTCCTGTATGTGTTTGTAAATTTTGTCCTGTCTCTTACAAGTCTTGTATTGCTTTATTTAAATGAATTGTATCCATGGACAGCGCTGCGGAATATGTTGGCACTTCATAAATAAAGTATAATAATAATAATAATAATAAACACCCATAAACTATCTATTAACCCCTAAACTGAGGCCCTCCCACATCGCAAACACTAAATTAAAGTTATTAACCCCTAATCTGCCGCTCCCGATATCGACACCACTTAAAAAAATATTAACCTCTATTCCGCCACTCCCCAACATCGTCACCACTATAATAAACCTATTAATCCCTAAACCGCAAGCCCACACAACGAAATATAATAAAGTAAACTATTAACCCCTAATCTGCCGTCTGCCCACATCGCCCCTACTATACTAAAGTTATTAAGCCCTACACCGCCGCCACTATAATAAACCTATTAACCCCTAAACCGCAAGCCCACACAATGAAATATAATAAAGTAAACTATTAACCCCTAAACCGAAAGTCCTTACATCACAATAAACTAAATTAAACTAGTAAGCCCTAAACCTAACGCCCCCCTAACTTTAGATTAAAATTACAATTTCCCTATCTTAAATTAAATTAAAACTTACCTGTCAAATTAAAAAAACTAAGTTTAAACTAACAATTAACTAATATAATTATTAAACTAAAATTAAACTTACTACCAATTAAATAAAACTAAATTACACATTAAAAAAACACTACTCTAAAAATTACAAGCTATCTAATTACTAAAAATAAAACATACTAAATTACAAAATATAACAAACACTAAATTACGAAAAATAGCAAATTAAATTATCCAAAATAAAAAAGAATTACACCTAATCTAATAGCACTATGAAAATAGAAAAGCCCACCCAAAATTAAAAAAACCCTAGCCTACAATAGACTACCAATAGCCTTTAAAAGGGCCTTTTGTGGGGCATTGCCCCAAAGATATCAGCTCTTTTCCCTGAATAAAAATACAAACACCCCCCCAACAGTAAAACCCACCACGCAACCAACCCCCCAAAATAAAAAACCTAACTCTAAAAAAAACCTAAGCTACCCATTGCCCTAAAAAGGGCATTTGGTTGGGCATTGCCTTTAAAAGGGCATTTAGATCTTTTACATGCCCAAACACTAATCTAAAATAAAATCCCACCCAAAAAACCCTTAAAAAAAGCCTAACACTAACCCCCGACGAGCCACTTACAGTTTTTGAAGTCCCGCTTGAATGATCTTCATCCAGGCGGCAAGAAGTCTTTATCTAGGCTGCCTCTTCAATCTTCATCCCGGCGGCGAAGTCCTCATCCAAGCGGCGAGAAGTCTTCATCCAGACGGCCTCTTCAATCTTCATCCAGGCGGCATCTTCTATCTTGATCCCGGCGGCGCAGAGCAGGTCCATCCTGAAGACATCCGGTGCGGAGTATCCTCTTTATACGGTCGCTGCCGTACACTGAATCTTCAATGCAAGGTACGCGATTCAAGATGGCATCCCTTGCATTCCTATTGGCTGAAAAATTTGAATCAGCCAATAGGAATTAGAGCAGCTAAAATCTTATTGGCTGTTCAAATCAGCCAATAGGATTTAAGCAGCTCTCATTCTATTGTCTGATTAGTTATATTGTAGCTAGCTTAGGTTTTATTTCACAGGTAAGTATGTATTTAGTTTCAACTAGGTATTATTTAGTTAATAGTTGTAAGTTTAATTTAGCTCTATTGTAATTATGTTAAAGTTAGGGGGTGTTAGTGTTAGGTTTAGGGTTAGGTTTAGGGGTAGGTGTAGGGGTTAATAGTTTAATTTAGATTTTTGCGATGTGGGGGGCTGGCGGTATAGGGGTTAATAGATTTATTTAGTGGTAGTGATGTGGGAGGCCAGAGGTTTAGGAGTTAATAGCTTTATTTAGTTGCAGCAATGTAGGAAGCGGCAGAATAGGGGTTAATAGATTTATTATAGTGTAGGCAAAGTTGGGGTGCAGGGGAATATGGATTAATAACTTTAGTATAGTGGCGGCGATATCAGTAGCGGCAGATTAGCAGTTAATATCTTTATTTAGGTGGTGGCGATATCGGGGGCGGCAGAATAGGGACTAATAACATTATGTAGGTGGCGACGATGTCGGTGGGGGGCAGATTAGGGGTGTTTAGACTCAGGGTTTATGTCAGGGTGTTAGGTTTAAACGTTAGTTTTTTTCCCTATAGACTTCAATGGGGCTGCGTTATGGATCTTTTCTTTCCGCGATTGCAGGTGTTAGACTTTTTTCTGACCCACTCTGCCCATTGATGTCTATGGGGGAAGTGTGCACGAGCACGTAAAAACAGAGCTTGTTTTTTGTGCGGTATGGAGCTTAAAAGCACCATATCGCACGCACAAGCCGGGTTTTGAAAAATTTGTAATGGCTGCGTTATAGGGGGTTAAATAACGCAACTTTTCTTGCGTTCGTTAATTTCCCTATAGCGTGTATAACTTGTAATCTAGCTGACTATTAATTAACCTGTTTAAGCTGAAGCAATATAGGTATATTGGGCATGTGTGTAGGATGTGTTGTTTATATGAATAATACTGTAAAATTGCTTATGATACTTTTTTTTTCTAGAATGGAGATTAACAACATGGGATAGTAATATTAAACTATTGAGCTGCTTCAGTCACAACAAACTGTAATTTCTCACTGTTTAGAACAGAGTTTACTTGCAAGATCCTGTTCTGAACAGTGAAAAATTATAGTTTTGCGTGATTAAAGTGGCTTGATAGTTTCAATGTCGAAAACCTCACCATTTTACCAAAACTTGATTTACAGTGTGAGAACTGTTTAGTTTACTATTGTAAAGGTGCAGCCATTTTCTCTGCAAGATATTAATGTTACTCTCTGTTATTCTTCATTCTAGAGCAAAACCTCACAAAATGTTTGCTCTAAAAAAAATATATAATAAGCAATTTTATAAAATAATGCATATAAATAGTGCATCCTACACAGATGCTCAGTATACCCATAATGCCCCAGCTAATAATTAATTGACAAATTTCATTATTATTTTGAGATTTGAAAATTTGATTTCAAACATGTAAATTGTTATTGTCAATTCACACTGTACACATGTTTAAATCCAAACTCTTGTAATGTAAGAAATACAGTGGCTATAAAAAGTCTACATGCCCTTATGAATTTGCATGTTTTTTAAATGTCAACAATGTAAATCTCAGACTTTTTCCATCTGTAATGTGAATTCCAACAAAACAAAATCCAGAGAAATAAACAAATAGTTCATTATTAGGAACATTTTAAATTAAAAAACAAACAAACTGTAACACTACTTGCAGAAGTCACAACTAATACTTTGTGGAAGTACCTTTTGTATTTATTACAGCAGGAAGTCTGTGTGAATACGTCTCTATTAACTTTGCACATCTAGACTTTTGGAATTTTATCTCAATCTTCTTTGCAAAAAAGTTTACATTACTTTAAATTATGAGGGGATCTCCTGTGTACAGCTCTCTTTAGGTCATTCCACAAGTCCAGGGGGTTGAGGTCTGGGCTCTGACTGGGTCATTCCAAGAATTTGCTTTTCCTTTTCTGAAGTCATGCCTTGGTTGACTTGCTTTGGGTAATTTTCATGTTGGAATGTGAAATTCCTCTTCATCCTCAGCTTTCCGACAGAGGTGTAAATGCGAAGATGTCGGCGCTGTGTCTCTTTGGGATGTAGCTGAATTCCAGGCTCTGTTCCACTTGATCACATCAGACTGTTTATACTCCCAAGAGATAATAAACCAAAAATGTGCAGTAACATCATACACTGGCAGAAACCACTGCAGTATACTCACAATATAGTTATTGGTAAACAGCCTTTATTCTCTAAATCAATCAAAATCACCCACAAGCCTTCAGGACGGCCTATCCATTTGCTTTCATGGGGTCACACTTGTCAAGTAGGTGTGTGTCGAAAGGCAGGTAGGCAGGATTGGCATCATATATACAGTATATTGATGTTATGCTGCTAGGACATCACAGCTTATATGACATGATTTTATTAGTTCTTGAGAAAGGCATGATTATTGACAAAACGCATAAAGCTATTTTATTTTTGCTTTTAATAAATTGAGCTGTATTTTCATTGAAGGCTTGTGGGTGATTTCAATTGATTTAGAGGGAAGTGGGAGACTTAAGGAGGCTCAGACATTTTAATCACTTTGACTAGAACTTTTGGAACATACAGATGTGTAATGTCTACGCCTCTGTTAGATAGTCATTGACTCAAATTAAATCAGAGAATAATTTTCATATGTAACGAATGCCCACATGGATGAAATTTGGCCAAACTGAATGTGTAGAACAAATCTAAATTAATCTTTCTGAGTAAATGAAATTTTTACCTGTGCACATGTCTAAAAATAATACAAAAAGCATTTACATTTAGTATAAAGTTCTTCAGGGGGAAACTAACACATTTCCAGATGTTGTGAAATAGGATACATGAGGCAATATTATCTGACTGCTCAGTAAGCTAACCAGTTTATTTATACACTACATAAAAGTATATATTACATTAAAAACTGACATATAAAAAGAATAAAAAAATAAACTAAAAAGCTCAGTCTTGATAGGAATATCTATGTCTTATGTGTTTCGGCCCATATACGACACTAATGATAAATTTAACTCAAATGACCCAGTAGAACATCTCCATTCTGGGATCACATACAGTTAGTTCCATAAATATTTGGACATTGATACAGTTACAGTTATTTTAGCTGTTAGAAAAAAATGTACAGACAGTCAGCTTTAATTTGAGGGTATTTGCATCCAAATTGGGTGAATGGTTTATAGAGTGCAGCACTTTATATGTAGACTGAGAAGCTTTTTCATGTCCAGCTGTGGATTGTTCCTTCATTGTTTAACTAATTAGAAGATCCAAATGTGGAATTTGCAATTCAAGACTGTTACTGTGGACTCTCATGTGAGGTCCATGGAGCTGTCAATGCTAACAAAGCAGACCATCACTGGTTTAAAACAGAAACTCTTAAAGGGGATAGCAGAAACATCAAGGGCTAGATTACAAGTTTAAAATATCACGTCAGCAAAAGCAATATTTGTGCTCAACTTGGCAATACCAGTGCACTTGTATTACAAGTGAGGTACAATGCAAACGTGTGGAATTGTACGGAAGCATTGCCCTCATATATACACATATTAACACATAAATATATATGTATATAAGCATATACATATATATTTACAGGGATAACACAGTCCTTATAGACAGTAAATGTACAATGTAAAGTGCCATTTTTTTCTAACACCCCACACCCTCCACTTTTAACCCCTTAAAACTGACTGCTGAAGTTATTAAAAACAATAAAAAGATGCTACATTTTTTTTTATTTTATAATGCACACTACGCTAAATTTTGGGGGCAATTGGGGGAGATTTTTTTAAAATTAACCAGAGGTCTGACCATTTGCGGGCATGCGACAAATTAGCGCCCCACTCGTAATCTAGCACTAAGAGTGGCTAAATCAACAATTTGGTACATTCTTAAAAAGAAAGAGCTCACTGATGATCTCAGCAACACCAAAAGGCCTAGATGATCACTAAAGACAACAGTGGTGGATATCAAAAGGATTTCCTTGGTAAAGAAAAAAAAAACGACATCTAGCCAAGTCAAGAACACGTTTCAGGAGGTTAGTCTGTCATTATTCTACAATAAAGAGAAGACTTCATAAAAGGTGAAAATCACTGGGAAGCCTCAACAATAAGAAGTCCAGATTAAACGTTGCCTAAAAACATATAGAAGTAAATCTGCCCAGTTCTGGAACAATATGTTTTCTTTGGACAGATGAAACTAAGATTAACTTGTATCAGAATGATGGGAAGAGGAGAGTATGAAGAAGGGAAGGCTCATGATCTGAACATACAACATCATGGTGGAGTCTGTGTTATGGCATGAGCATGTATGGCTGCCAATGGAACTACGTGTGTTTATTGATGATGTGATTGCTGACAGAAGCAGCCGGATGAATGCTGAAGTGTATTGGGCTATACTATCTGTTCAGATTCAGAACTAAAAGGACGGCGTATCAGAGTACAGATGGACAATGAGCCAAAAACATACTGAGAAAGCAACCAAAGAGCTTTACAAGTGGAATATTCATTAATGGCTTAGTCAGCCTCCTGAGCTTAACCCAATTAAACATGCATTTCACTTGCAGAAAGACGCACAAACAACAACTTAAAGGGACAGTAAACACACCTTAAAATGTTTACTTACGCATAATGAAGCAACTTTGCAATTCCTTTTCATTATTAATTTCCCCCCTTTTCATATAATATAGCTCTGGAAATTGAGGATATTCTGATTATTAGAAATGAATATGCAACATGCTGGATAACTCTGCTACAAATCATTCTCTAATTGGATTTAACTGATAACAACAGCAAAACAATGTACTTTATACTAACATTATGAACATGACTAACCTTGTTGTCCAAATTTACTACTTCAAATAAGGAAAAAAGTGGATGTCTTGTAATTACAAGGTGTTTACTGTCCCTTTAAGACAACTGTAACAACGAAACAGAGCATGCCATTTTTTCACTATAATGATCCTTTCATGCAATAAACTGAAATTCATTTTTTAATACATGGCAATCTTTTCTAGAAGAAATGGGAACTCTTCCTCAAGTCATATTTTAAGTTTGCCAATATCACACTTTAATAAATGAAATTGGAAAAATAGTTTTCTGCTGTGTCACACAAAGCACATGTTGTTCTTATGGGATGAGATCATTTTATCACTTATTTTCCTTGGATGGACGCTACCTTCCTCTTTTACCAATGGTGTTACCAGCCTGCCCTGTTTACATAGCCTTGGAAGCTGATTTCAAGGTGGAGTTTATACAGATACTTTCTTTCATGGCTGTGTGAATATATATTCCATGTAAAGAATGCCATCAAGAGGTTTGTTTATATGTAAGGGGAAAGTAAACTATTAATTCTGCCACCTAGTAACCTCAGGGTGTAAGGATATCTTTACCAGCAGATTAGTCCGGAAATAAAACACTCAACACCCATGTTCAAACATTTATAAGCTTACAGCTTGGTCTTTGATGAATACATAAAAAAGTAGTATCGATTGCCTTTTTACCGGGTCACAAATGTATAGATTACATGGCAAGGAAATGCTTAGAATGTAGCTGACACCTTCAATTATTTTTTATCAATGTTAAGCCAAAACAATGACAATCAGGTTCAGTTTAGCTCATTACTAAATTAAAAAAGTAATGGTCAGAAGGCACCTCATAGTGTAATATGCCATGCACAATGTTGAAGCTTCAATACCATGTATGGCATATTACATTATGAGGTGCCTCCCGGCCTTTACTATTTATTTAGATCTGTTTGACGTGCTAAGCCTTGTCTGGAGTGCAGTCCGCATTAGGAGGAACCAACCCCCTATGACTCTACAGATTTTATTTCATTGGGGACTTTTATATTAATTTATTATATGTGTACAAATATTGTAGTTATTTTTGGGGTATATATTTTGTTGTTGTTTTAAGTAGTTAGCGCCCTCTATTTGATCCCTCTTTGCTAAATCTGTTCCTTTTTATCATTGTTAAATTAAAGCCATATATTTCTGAGTTGTTAAACTGCATGTAATGTTAAATCTAAATGTATAAATAAAGGAAAAGGATATTGAATTAATATTTTAAGTTTCATATGTTGAAGAGAGAAAAGAAAGTTCCCTGACAAGAGGACCAGGGAGGGAGAGGGTTACTGAACACACATCCAAAATCCCCCTTATAGTAATATATACATATAGGGGGGCAGTGCCTAGTGCTAAATATATTAGGAAAGGAAAGAGAGATAGAGAGACAAAAAAAGCACTATAATGTCACACTTGTACTATATGAGGATAGTGTGAACGCTCAAAATAAAAATTTTACAGTAAGAGGATGGGAAGACCGGAGTGGTTAATAGATTAAAACAACTTTTACTAATTTAATTAATATAAAAAGTGACTAAGCACTCATATAAAAAAAAACAAGAGTAAAAACACAAATTAGTGGACTGCTCCCTGTATGTGTTTAACAAGAAGCCTTTGGCTCTCCAAACGGTTTAGTGTAGAAACAAAATTTATACTAGTAAGGCGGTCCTAAAATAGGTTAAGCAGATGTGCAACTATAATAGGAAACATTACCATAACTTCTGCACCTATTATTAGAAGGTACCACCTACTACATGGGGTACGTGTAATGGAACAGAGGAGGGTATATCAGGAAAGTAGTGGTTTAATATAGTGATTGGTGTAACTTAAAAAGACAGGGAGATTAGGTGATCTCCGAGATTTCAGGATGGCCTCTTAGGTGGCTGAGCCGGAAAAAGTTAGCATATTGTTAACCAGTTATATTAACTTTTTAATACCATGCTAAATCACAACAACAACAGGATCTTACAGGGATGAATGACCCTGTTTAGGCTTCTGCTTAAGCAGCTGATTACCTCTTAATACCGTTTTACAATATCGCAATCTTGCAGGGGAATATTTCCCTGAGATAGTTTTACAAGTAAGATATTATCTTAAATTACCTGTTAATATCGTATTAGGGGGGTTATACCCTGTTACAACTCACATCTAAGTGGTTGTGTTACCTTATAATACCATGCTAAACCACAATAACAACAGAGTCTAGCAGGGATATATGACCCTGTTTAAACTTACGCTTAAGCAGCTGATTATCTTCTAATACCGTATTATAATATCATAGTCTTGTAAGGGAATATTTCCCAGAGATAGTTCTATAAGTTCTATAAGTAAGATGTTATCTTGAATTACCTGTTAATACCGTATTAGGGGTGTTGTACCCTGCTGCAACTCACATCTGATTGGTTAAATTACCTTCTAATACCATACTGAACACAAATAACACCAAAATCAAAATAGCACCAAAATCTTACAGGGATATATATGACCCTGTTTAGGCTTACATTTAAAGGAATAATAACCCCACATTTTTTTCTTTCATGATTCAGATAGAGCATGCAATTTTAAGCAACTTTCTAATTTACTCCTATTATCATTTTTTCTTTGTTCTCATGTTATCTTGATTTGAAAAAGCAGTAATAAAAGCTTAGTAGTCAACCCATTTTTAGTTTTGCACCTTGGAAGAGCTTGCTGATTTGTTTTGCTACATTTAGCCACAAATCAGCAAGTGCTACCCAGGTGCTGAACAAAAAATGGTCCGGCTCTAAAGCTTACAGTACTGCTTTTTCAAATCAAGATAGCATGAGAACAAATAAAAATTAATAATAGGAGTAAATTAGAAAGATGCTTAAAATTTCATGCTCTATCTGAATCATGAAAGAAAACAATTGGGTTTAGTATCCCTTTAAGCAACTAATTACCTTCTAATACCGTATTACAATATCACAATCTTGTAGGGGAAAATTTCCCAAAAGTAGTCCTATAAGAAAGATATCATCTAGAAATACCTATTAATACTTAAGATTACCTTTTAATACCATATTAGATATAATGTATATACCCAGGAACATATGGACAAATTTGCCCCAAATAGGTAACTAGATTGAAAGTCCTGCTAGGAGAGCAGTTTACAAATCCAGTAAATTAATCTAGTAAATTCAACCGTACTGTGTACAAATCACAGCAGTTATAAGGAGAGTTAAAAAAATAACTATCTACATACTAGGAAGCAGTACGAACGCCTGACGCGCATTTTGCAACTGCTTTGTCAAAGGCACCGGTCATCTCCCAACCTGGTTATTTTCTACACACATTAGCCAATCAGTTGCGGATAATAGCAGACGCCCCTATAGACGGAAGTGATGATAGGTTCGGATGCGGAGGTGTGACAGTAGTCATCACGATCAGTTTATACCTATATAGGATCGCCTTACTAGTATAAATTTTGTTTCTACACTAAACCGTTTGGAGAGCCTAAGGCTTCTTGTTAAACACATACAGGGAGCAGTCCACTAATTTGTGTTTTTACTGTGCTTAGTCACTTTTTATATTAATTAAATTAGTAAAAGTTAAGTTTTAATTAATTAACCACTCCGGTCTTCCCATCCTCTTACTGTAACATTTTTATTTTGAGCGTTCACACTATCCTCATATAGTACAAGTGTGACATTATAGTGCTTTTTTTGTCTCTCTATCTCTCTTTTTTAAGTTTCATACGTTGTCATATTTAGAAGAAATGCATAAAATAAATTGTATCCATTATATGCATCTCCTTACCATTTGCTTTACATATGATTTTAACATTTGTGAACCACTAAAGGGGAAATTAATGTAATTTCTCATGTACTCATCAAATACCAAGTTGTAAAGATATAATTGTTTGGATGAATGGATATAAATTGATTTAAAAGATATGAGATGTGGATTTATTCATGTTAATTAAAAATATGCAAATATAACTGGTAACATAATAATTTATGAATAAAGTATAAAATACTAGTTCACTGTATGAAAACATGCTTATATCTTGCAAATATACATATCATAACAAAATCAGTAACATAACTTAGGTGTCAAAACTTTACAAGTGGCACTGCTTAAACATACTTTATAGTCAACCAAAACGTTTGTGATTTTACAATATTACTAAGTCCTTAAAACAAAATGCTGTTGGCCTTATGGGCCCAGCAACATCTGTGTTTGTAGGTTCTACTTTAGATAAGTACATCACACATTTGGGGGAATTCCCCATTTTGACCACAGACTGGCCTAGCCCCTCTTACCAGTTGTGTCCTCTCACACATCTTTCAATCTCCGAGGCAATACCTTGTGATTCAGTATTCATTATGCTCTGTGGTTTTCTACCTACCATCATCTGCCTATCTGGGTTCTACCCAAAGGTGAAGTTCCATGTAACCCCATACACACTTCTCTAACTGTGGTGAATTAACAAATCCCCCCTTATAAGCTAGGCCCCATGTGCACATCTACGTTCCGTCTTGCTGTACAAGCTAAGACTATGTATGACTATTAGGTACAAATTATTCTGCTTGAGAACTATACGGCCGCAAGAAGACAAATGAAATTGGAACTCTTTTTTTTTAAATGCACTCTATCTTAATCATGAACGTTTCTTTGAATTCCACGTCTGTTTAACGTGCCACAAATTCCATTGAAAACTTCGAGATGTTTGCATTTTTAATTTGTAATAAGTTAAAATGTAGACAGACTGGAAAAAAGACACTTTTAAATTTATCACTATCTTTTAGAAAAGAGTTTATCTTACAATTTTTCTACAAAAATCACCATTTATAGGTAAATCATTTGAAGGAGTGTGATCGATCCCTTTGTTACAAAAGGAGTTGTCTCTTGCTAACATTAAACACAGTAGAATTGCATAACAGATACATAATACAGACAATGCATAAAGCACTTATTTTGACTTTCAAATGAGTAGTAGATTATTTTTCTGCCAAAATGTCAAACATCCATTTTCCCTCCCCTTGTATCATGTGACAGCCATCAGCCAATCAGAAAACACATATATGTATATACTGGGCACTCTTGCACATGGTCAGTAGGATCTGGTGCCTCAGAAAGTGTTCATATAAGAATCTTGTGAACATTTTGATAATGGAAGTAAATTATAAAGTTTTTATTTTAATTGCATGCTTTATCTGAAAGCTTAATTAGTTAGACTTTAGTGTCCCTTTAACTCATATTATGTTTTCAAATATGATAAAATACACCCAATAGGTACAAAAAAAAGTTTAATTTTTAATGGCCTTCCATTATGTAATCTTCCCTCATTTTCTCTTTTATATAAAATTGTATATGTGTGAAAATAAGTATGAAGTGATGTCCTTAATTTAACTTTATTTTTACAATAGAGATTTGCAGTTTGGTGTCCTTGGTAAAAAGCTATTGACTGTGATGAATAAAGGGCTCACTAATACAATATGGGGACATTTCTTTCAAGGTTATTCTTACATGCTGTTCATTTGGCAAAAACATAGCAACATTCAGTATTAAAATAAATGCCTAACATTTACAACAATATACAGAAATGGATAACACTTGTTAAACTATCTATTTTTTGTAATCTAAAGCTTAGTATAAGCAGGATCCGCAGTTTTTGATAAAGGGGAAACTGAGCTTCTCCATGAGTCATATTTCAGACCTTACATGAATTGCAACTTAGGACAAATTTTGTTCATGGCACAAAGTTGTATGGTTCTATCACTATATGGAGAGATGGTATAAGATTTCTGGTTGGCTTGCAAAATAAAGATTCAGCACTAGAACTATGGTATCATTTTACAGTCAGGCTGTTTGATCCTCTATTATATTAAAGGGACAGTTTACTCAAAATAATGTTCCCCTTTAATTTGTTCCCAATGATCCACTTTACCTGGTGGAGTGTATTAAATTGTTTACAAGTATTTCATTTAACCTTATATTGGCATTTGAATACGTTTATTTAGCCTGTGCTATCCCCACCTATTCTAAAAGTGTTTGGCCTTGAGGCCATGCTGTGTTAACACAGCCAGCAGAAGAAATTACACTCCCAGTGGGTTATAGAAGAGATAAGGTATTAAAATGTTAAAGGGGCAGTCTACACCAGAATTTTTTTTTGTTTTAAAAGATAGATAATCCCTTTATTACCCATTCCCCAGTTTTGCATAACCAACACAGTTATAATACTATACTTTTAACCTCTGTGATTATCTTGTATCTAAGCCTCTGCAAACTGCCCCTTTTTTCAGTTCTTTTGACAGACTTACAGTCTAGCCAATCAGTGCCTGCTCCCAGATAACTTCACGTGCACGAGTACAGTGTTATCTATATGAAATACGTGAACTAACACCCTCTACTGGTGAAAAACTGTTAAAATGCAATCTGAAAAGAGGTGGCCTTCAAGGTCTAAGAAATTAGCATATGAACCTCCTAGATTAAGCTTTCAACTAAGAATACCAAGAGAACAAAGCAAAATTGGTGATAAAAGTAAATTGGAAAATTGTTTAAAATTACATGCTCTATCTGAATCATAAAAGGTTATTTTGGCCTAGACTGCCCCTTTAATTTTCCATTGTTCTCTCCAAGTATTGGTGATTGGTTTATGGACAGATATAAGATAAAGAAGCATTTATATTTACACAATGTGATAAAGTAATGAGATCTGCTTATACCTACAAACTCAACCCATTTTATTAGGTTGTGGCTTAAAAACACAAACCAGCTAATTCATATACACAAATAAGCCTTAAAAAAACAAATCTCACACATTTTATACTCTGCAGCTGGTAAAAAAAAAGTAATTGGAAACACTTTCAGGGAAAAACAATTTTATAGTATACTGTCCCTTTAAGTTAGCATATAGCACATATAGCACATACAGCTGATAATCCCCCAAACCAAATGAAAGCCACTGTAGGTGCAACTCCAACTTCATTAATTAAAGATTTGCAAATGTGTGAATTTTTTCCCAGTCATACTTAAAGGGACACAAAACCCATTTTTTTTAATTTTATGTTTCAGTTACAGCATATGTTTTAAACAACTTTCCAAATTACTTATATTATCAAGTTTGCTTCATTCTCTTGGTAATCCTTTACTGGAGTAGCAATGCACTACTGGTAGCTAGTTAAATATATCAGTGAGCCAATGACAACAGGCATATATGTGCAGCCACCAATCAACAGCTAGCTCCCAGCTCCTGAGACTACCTAGGTATGCTTTTCAGCAAAGGATGCCAGTAGAACTAAACAAATTAGATAATAGAAGTAAATTGGAAAGTTGTTTAAAATGGTATGTTCTATCTGAATAATCAAAGAGAAATTTGGGTTTTCAGGTCCCTTTAAGAGAGGCTGATTATTTTGACCTTGGCATCTAGATGATGTCATCAAGACAGAAAGTCCTATTTTTTGGAGGATAGAAGATGATGATCTGTGGTTAAATCACACTGATAGAACAATTATTAAGGTAGGAAAGTAATTTTATGTGGTGGTGGTGGTGGGGGGCGATAACCCTTGCCACGGTTGATCATATAGTAATAGGGGCTTGTAGTAAGAGAATGGAGATTGCTTCCAGTGTGGAGTTTCAGTGGGTGGGATTTATATCCAGGGGATCTGTAATTATGGTGGTAGGTCCCACAAGAAGCCTGGGGTGTATTGACAGCTTAGCAAACATTACAGTGTGATATTCTATTATACAAGGGGTTAATACGTTAATGGAGGCATTGAAGGGATGGGGGATTAAAAGGGCAGATGTGATGGTGGTGGAAGAGAAGGTTTTATAAACCTTATGTGTAGGTATATAAAAACATATTTTTATGATAGTGTGTTGCACTTCATGCATCATTAGAACGCTCTGGATGTCTGTTAAACCATTTAGAGCTGTCTGATGTGGAAAAACAAGTGGTTGGAGGTGTTACAAAGTGTTGGGTTTGCACTAAGGCTTTTGGATGGATTAAAATACTGTGTTGAGAAGTCAATGCCGTACAAACCATGCAATAAGTGCTGAAAGGAGATCAGGATTTTTTGAAATATCAAAGCATCTCATCAGCCCATGCTAGCAAATCTGATTAGAAGATCAGTAAAACGGTAATCTACAAAAATGTCTACTGATTCTAATCTCTATTCTACTAGTACTTACTTTATTGTCTCCGCAATATTTTTTTACAACTTTACACACAATTAACCTAAAACAAACTAATTGCTGGGTACTAAAGAGTTAGGGGCCTATCTATCAAGACCGCTGCTCCATAACCTGTCCGCCTGCTCTGATGCGGCATCGCCAAAAATGAACCCGATCCAATACGATCGGGGCTGATTGACACCCCCTGCTAGCAGCCGATTGGCCGCAAATCTGCAGGGGGTGGTATGGTGCAATGATAAATCCAGACAGTGTATGCTGTCTGCATTTATCGATGTGCAGCGGACATGATCCGTAATATCGGATCATGTCCGCTCGCATAATGATAAATAGGTCCCTTAGCCTTGCCCATGTAAAGTCTTTTTGCAGTTGAGCCAGGCAGATCTATCATCAACAGAACCAAATCTGTCTGTGTTGCTACATAAGACCGATTGTGAGGTAAGAGGTAGTGGAAATAAGCACTCACCATGATAAATTAACAGGGGGGTTCCATGTTGCTAACAGTATTCGAGCCAGGTTTAATCATAATATGAACATAAATAAAAATGAAAGTAAAAAAAATAAACAAAATAAATAAAAGTAAACGTGTCTTGCTGAGCAAAGTAACAATTCAACTTCTGCAAAGGGAACTGAGTAAATAAACATAAGTAATAATATTTATTACGATGATGTCCGGACATCACGGTTGGGTAATGCCCTTGCGTGACATAGTACCGATCGACATTAAAATGGGAGAGATTGAGCCCAAAGGTACCAAAGGGAGTCTCATCTTGCAGCTGGTGTCCCAGGGAGGATCCGGACAGGATGCGAGGCCCACACCCCTAGACCAGCTATCCGCCAATGTAGCTCAGAGAGTCTGGAATGAGAACCGAAAAAGGTAGTGTAGCATCGTGTCAGGTGTATGTACCTAGTCTGGTTCAGTTTGTGGGAGGCATAATTTACCATGTAGATTTCCGATTAGGATGAATGTTATGTTCTGAAAAGGTTGCAATACTTTATATTGCAGTTGAGTAGGGATGAATAATAAAAAAGGGTTCTCATTTTTTAATAAATGCCCTGATTATTGTATCTAAGTTGCCCTGGACATTTGCTTGCTCAGTGAACATTTGGGACTGTGTTGCAAGGACTCATTTCTTAAAAGAGGGAGGTTTATGTGAGGTCCAGTATTGTAAAATCAGTTTTCTGACCATTAGTATTACTAGGTTAAGGAATTTCTGATGTTGTATGTTGCATTGGGTGTTGTGGAGAAAGAGGATATTTTCTGCTGATAATTTTATGTCTGTCTTAAGGATTCTCGTGAGCCAGTATGCAACCTTACCCCATAGTCTTTGCACCTGGACAGTCCCATATTAGATGTACAAGGTCTGGGGAATGGGTTGAACATTTGTTGCATTTATCCACTGCGTCTGGAACCCATTTGGTACACAATCTGGGCGTGAAATAAGCCTGATGGAGAAGTTAAATGTGGGATTCCCTCAGATATGCTGAGAGTGTGGTGTCTCTCACTAAGGAAAAACTAGAGGCTATTGCGTCCCGGTCAGAGGCTAAGCTCCTCATCCATTGCCATTTGGCAGTCAGTTTTTGTAAAGAGGACTGTTCCTTATGAGCTATGATCATGTTGTAGATGTGTGTGATTGAGTGAGATCCCTGTTGAGTCCTGAGGCATAGTATATCCATTTTGGAACTTGTTGTAGTGATATGTTTGGAGGATAGTAGGGAGAGAATGTAATGACGACATTGGAAATAATTTTAGTGTTACCTGGTATAGCATATTTTTCTTGGAGATATGAGAACAAAAGAATATGAAGAGAGGTGGGGTTTAGCATTTGAGCTACTCTTGTGAGACCCTGTAATTTCCACATTTTAAATGCTTTTGTTGTATACCCTGGTAGTGAAATGGCATTCAATGCCTCAGAGCTTACATAATTTGGCCCAGGCCTTCAAAGGATCCTTAAACAAAATACCTTGGGAGATGTGTCAAGGGAAAGAAGATAAATTAGCGTATGGTAAGTATGCTTATTGATATGGGGTTACTAATTCTTTTTCTACCGAAGGGCAAAAGTGATCAGAGTTTTTCAGCCATCACAGAACTATTTTAACCAGAGTAGCCCAATTATACTATTGAATGTTAAGGATTTTAAGACCTCCTGTTTGGAATAACATTGCTAGGCTTGTTTAATTAATTCTATGTTTGGCCCGGTTCCACACAAATGATCCAAATAAGGATGAAATGATGTGTATGTCTCTATTGTTGATCAAGAAAGGGAGCATTTGGAAGGGATACAATATCTTAGGGAGAGCTTTCATTTTTAATAGATGTATTCTGCAATTTAGAGAAAGTTGTCTCCACAATATTAAATCTAATTTAACGAGTAATTTACTTTTTTCAACACAAATAGAAATTATTTGCATTGAGTGGATTTGCTTCTATGAAGCAATTCTTGATCTTGGGGTACTGTATGATGGTAGTTCATGGCTCCTTGTGCTTTAGGCATTCCTTCCTGGGTATAACATCCCTCACTGGTTGAGAGACAGGATATCCTCTTGCAGTGTGACCTCAGAACGGAAAGAAAAGACTCAGTAACTTGAAACATATAAACTAAGATAATCTGCTGATAGCTCCTTAGACAAATGGCAACTACTACCAAAGGTCAGAATGCATACAGGCCAACAGTTTTGATAATCCAGGCACTTCCTTAAAATATTGTCTCATGACATCCTTTAGCAGCTCATACAGGACACTTGAATGGGTCAACCAGTACTTTTATATTATTTATTTTCTATATGACTCAATCCTTAAAGCAAAACCCTTTGACACTATTGCTTCTATCTTAGGATGGATCCCTATTCACAGCTTTTTACAACTCTTAAACTAACATGCTCTGGGAAGCTCCTCTCACAAGCTAGGCACCTCTTACCCCTCTCTCTATTCCTTGCTTATTTTGCGGGCGGGATACCATACTCTCCTTCTCACTGGCATAGTCTGAGTGTCAAGTGAAACCCCTATTACTTTTCTCTGTTATGGTAGCTCAGCCACTGCCACCGGCAGGATCACTCTCACTTGGTGCAGCTTCTATCAAAGGCGGAACTCTTCTCATTCTCACTCACTGTGGCACTGACAATCAAAACGGATGTTCTAAATGTTTACATATTTTTTTTTTTTTGTTAATAGTAATCTAAAAATGATCAAAGGAGAAAGATCTAATAATAAGAATGAACATTTACAAGCAGTGTAGTAGAAACCAGTGTTTCTCGAAACTGTATGTTGGGGCACACTGGTGTGCCGCAAGAGAGCCAAAGGTTTTCCATTTTGATACTAAAAATATAGCGGACTATTTGGGCTGACATGGGGCTAGACTATGAGTGGAGCGCTAACTGTTGCACCCAAGTGATATCAGGTTTATTGCGGCTGTTGCACACATCAGTAGTAGCATGTGTATTACAGGTTGAAGGTAAACACGATTGCTTGAGTGCAGTTGAATTTAAAGCGTGTCAGGATATCGTGACTTCAGAGCTCTGGTTAACTGTTATGCAAGACAAAAAAGTGTCACAAAACACATAAAAAATACACATATATAGACATATATATTCGTAGTTGAAAACATGTAAAAGCATATTTATGCAATATTCAAATATATATTGTACCAAAATACCATCATATATATGTAGAAATATGTGTTTATGAATAAAAAGAACATATTCTGCTATGTAAAGAACACTGGAATGTGAAAAATTATTATTTGTGAGCCAGTAGGGTGCTAGGATTTTATTTCAACTTTTCGCGCTCCATTGAAGTTTATGGGGAAATACATGTTAATGTGGTTGAGGTATTCTAATTTTGGCTTTTTGCGAGCGTAGGTTTAACACGCAAGCGAAAACTTTTAACTTGTAACTAGAACTCATTTTTCTATATGAAGAACATTGGAATGTGAAATATTTATATTTTCATGTCGGGTGAGTGCACATGAGAATATGCAATCGGTTTTGTGCTTGAGTTCGGCTCCTATGGGGGAATAGGTTATCACTAGTGCAATATTGTAAGTTATTGTTTTTTGAGTGCGTCAGGTTAGTTTAAGAGCGTTAACTTTTAACTTTCAACTTGTATGTCAGGGTTCAGCCTGGAATTGAACCTGGGACCTGTCTCTATTTCTGCAGCTGTTATTTCCCAGCCTGTTGTGTTACCACTATGCCACCAGATGGCTTGATCACAGGAAAGGAATATTGTGTTTTTCTGTTTGGTGCAACTTTGGCTCTCTGGCTCCACCTGCTTGTCAGCTGAAAGAAATAATTTAATCAGCAGCCTGCCTTTATCTGGGAGCTTTGTTTGCAATTTGGTGCTTTCACATTAAGAGTGATACTCTGAAAGACTCGCTGCTCCTGTTTCCTGTGTGAAATACAGTTATGTTGGATTTCCTGGTTCCTGACTTCTGTTTCAATTACTGACTTCTCTTCTGGATAATTCCTTGGTACTGTGTTTCATTTTTGGACTGAATTCCTGGCAATTGAACTTGCCTAAAACTTTATTTCCTAAGGACTGATTCAGGTACTTTTGCTTACTTGTTTCCTGATACTACACAGTTCCAGTCTACAGCATATGCAAATATCCTGTTTGTTTCTACAAAGTACCAGTTTGCAGTTTATGCAAGGTTCCTTAAAGTACCAGTTCTACAGCATATGCAATTATCCTGTTTGTTATTACAAAGCTTTGCATTCCTGCCTGTTATTACAAAGAACTGTTTTCCTGCCTGATTCTACACAGCTCCAGTTCTACAGCATATGAAAGTATCCTGCTTGTTATTACAAAGCTCTGCCTTCCTGAGTGTAATTACACATTCCAGTCTTCAGCATATGCAAGTATCCTGTCTGTTATACAAGCTCTGCTTTCCTGCCTGATTCTACTCATCTCCAGTTCTACAGCATATGCAAGTATCCTGCTTGTTATTACAAAGCTCTGCTTTCCTGCGTGTAATTTCACTGTTCCAGTCTAGAGCATATGCAAGTATCCTGCCTGTTATTATAAAGAACTGTATTCCTGCCTAATACAACAACTTATAGACTTTGTCTTATCTAATTGCATATCTCTGCATTGCTTATCCTATAAATAAAACCATCTCCTTTATTTCCTAAAACCTTGTACCTGTTTAATTATGCCTAAAAGGAAAGACTCACGCAGACAAAACACAACATTAACCCCAAAACCTGACACCTCTGCACAACAGCTCCTTATTCCTGAACCTGCTCCCTTGCAGAGTATGACATTGTAATACCAGCGCAAAAAGTTTACTTCTAGTGCAATTAGTGCTCTAGTGAAAGTGCTAAATAGCGCTCCAAAGTGCTTCTACAACTGATTGTGCGCAAGGGCAGGGCGCTCCTCTCCTTTTGTTTATGTTTGTCAATGTGAGTGTAGTAATGTACATTGTAAAGTCTTACACAATGTCTCGTATTGTACCCTTATGATTGTAATGTACCTTTGTATAGCGATGTGTAAATATGTTGGCACTTTATAAAAACACAATAATAATAATAAATGTGGAGTACTGAGATCTCACCTAGAACAAGATTTCCCCACTACCAATGTCACAGGTCACTTGTCTTGAGGGAGGAAAATGGTTACATTATGGTAAAGATTGCACTTGGGGGTAATGTTAATTCCCTGGATTCAGTGCAGCCTTCTGTGTCATAATTAACAGGAGTTTACACACCTAGTCGCAATGTTGCACATGATGACGTTGTGACCACATTATTATTATTGCCCTAAATATATCCCAGCCATGCATGACAAAGCAGTCTTGTCATAATTTCTACTCCTAAATGGCCTTCCAAAACTCCGCCTATCCTCCCTCCAATCTATTATGAATGAGTCTCTACACTGGCTCCCCATACACTCCAGAATACAATTTAAAGTATTAGCCCTAACCTACAAAGCACTCAACAGTCTAGCTCCCAACTATATTTCCTCTCTCATCGTGAAATATTCCCCATCCCGTCCTCTTCGATCAACCTCTGACCTACGTCTCTACACTCCTGTTATCTCAACGTCCCACTCCTGCCTCCAAGACTTCACACATGCTGCTCCTGTCCTCTGGAACTCTCTACCCCACTCCATTAGACTGTCTCCAACCTTGTATAGCTTCAGACGATCCTTGAAAACTCACCTATTCAGAGAAGCTTACCATCTCTCCTCCATCCCTCATCCGAACCAAACTAATACATGAACTACCTGACTCACTGCTGCAAATACAACCGATGTAACAAGCTACCCCAACCTTATGTCGCTGCACCCTAAACCTATAGACTGTGAGCTCTCCGGAGCAGGGCCCTCTTCCTCCTGTACTAGAATTTTTTGTATTTTATCACAAATCTTTGTTATTGTATACCCCTATCACTGTACCCAGCACTACGGAATTTGGCGGTGCTATACAAATAAATGATAATAATAATAATAATTGAGCCAGCCACATTTCTGGTTAATTAGTCATATATTTTTTTTTAATGATGTGTTTGCTCTAGGGATGTCCTTTGGCTGGTCGCTTGGATGTCTGTGTGATAAGGGTTTATTAGCAGTAAAAGATGGCAGAGTTTATAGCAATAGGAGGATATGTGCGTTCCATTAGTTTTAGATCTTGGTATTGAGATATTATTATTGTTGTGAACTTACTGTGAGCAGTGATCTACCATTGCCAGCTAAAGTCACACATTTATAAGGTATCGTCTTCAAGAACATTTTAAAAAATTGTTGATGGTTAGAATTTCTTTCCTTTAGGAATGTCTAGACAGGTGTTATATTTATAGCACTGTCTGATTTTAAAGGTATACAGAGTCTTGTATCGGATGTCTTAGTAGTTTTCATGCGGAAACAAAAATGTAAAAAATCCATGACTTCATCATTTGCATAAGGCTGAAAAAGAAAGGATTGTTAAGGTGTACATTTTGTTACATTTACATATAAAGGGAAATGTTTATTTTAAGCAATTTGCATCTAAAATACAAAAGATTAGTCACATACCTAAAACAGATTTTAAAGTTAAAGGAATACTAAACCCAAATGTTTTCTTTCATGATTCAGATAGAGCATGCAATTTTAAGCAACTTTCTAATTTAGAATTTTGAATCATGAAAGAAAAACATTAGGTTTAGTATCCCTTTAACAACTATAACGGTTCAGAGCACCTAAGAAAAAATAGTGTGTTTTGAAAGTTTTTAAAGTAACTGCATATTCATACAAATGCATGTCAAATTAAAGGGACATAAAAAACTGTTAGATCTGTGCATTTCCTAAAAATGCTAATTAATTAAAAATAGTTTCCATTAAAAAATTGTTTACGTATTTTAAAATAATTTTCAAAAATAAGCAAAATGAATTACATAGCTAAGCTGCATTGTATTTCAACTGAGTTCACAGCTTCTAGGCATGCTCCAACAGATAATCCCTATGCACTTTTACATTCTACCAAAATAACAATATAGATACAGCCATAAAAGGAAATGTGTGTGGGGGGGGGGGGAGTTAGAGCTTTACAATTCAGAATCTAAAAAGAAAGGGTTAATGGTGAGGCACTATAGTATAAATTTGTAAAGTAATTTAAGTACATATTATTATATTTTGTCTCTATCCCAACTTGTTTTATGTCCCTTTAAAGATAAGACCTCACCAAATCGTAGCAATCCACTAGCCTGCTTGTCCTAGACTAGTAAGAAACAGTTTAATGTCACAGATCAAATAAAGAAACAAATAACTATATGTGCCTTCTATTTTTACTTTATAAAGTGTTTGGATGAACATGATCAGTTTATTAAAAAAAAAATAACACAACTAGAAACATATAACATGAGTGGATTTAATTGTAATGTATGGTGACTCCAAAATTTATAGTGGACTACTAAAAATTCTTCTTATGGCATTGAATACAAACAAGCTCTTTATGCTGATGATGCTCTGTTCTCACTTACGGAAGCTGAGACCTCTGTTCCAGAATTACTTGCCGAACTGAATCGGTACAATCTCAAACTTCAAACTGAATATTTCTAAATCAGAGATATTTAACATAAACACCAATCCTAGGGTCCTACAACATTTAAGAAACACATATAACATACCCATTGCACAGAAAAAACTGAAATACCTAGGGATATTTCTGTCCCCTTCTGCAATGGACTTATAACAATTTAACTACATTCTGTTAAAAAATTAAATAATAAGGTATCTATCAATTTGGAAAAACAAACAGCTCTCATGGCTTGGCAGAATCGGGGTCTTAAAGATGAATGTTCTCCCGAGGATTCTGTATCTACTACAGACACTACATATTCAACTTCCTGTAGGTTATATAAACCAGTTACAAAAAGCCTTTGAACAATACATATGGGCAGGGTCTAAGCCTAGAATTCCCAAAAAACCATGTACCTCCCTAGGGACAGTGGTGGATTGGGGGTCCCAAACTTACAAGCGTACAAACATGCAATAACCTTGCAGCATATAGTGGAATGGGCCCATAATACCAATAACAAAGCTTGGATACAAATCGATAGGCACATTTTTAGATTGAACAACATGGCAACAATGGCTTGGACCCTATCTCAAAGAAGACCCAAAGTAGTACATTTATATCATATTACAGCAGGCATACTATCAGAGTGGGACAAAATCTTGGCTTCTACCACACACATATCTTCCAAACATGCCCCGCTATCTCCACTCATTGAGCATGTAGACCTCCCTTACCACTGTCTGGGCTTCAATATAACGCAACCGTACAACCTCAAAACAGGCTCCATCTAATTTGCCACAGAAAATGGCTTATTTAAAACACAAGCTGCCCTAGAAGAGACTCATAAGGAGATTTTCTCCTCATGGCTTCACTACCACCAATTATTACATTTTATCTCTCACCATAAGCAAAAAAAGATATAGGGAGGGAAACCACAACATTTGAGAAACTATGCACCTTATCAACACCTCCAACTCATCTTATCTCCAAACTTTATAGAATATTAAGTAACCCAGACACATCAAATCTTCCATCCTACACATATTCCTGGAACAGGGTACTCGGACAGGACCTTGATGCAGAGGCATGGCTCAAAGCTTTTAAACTAACTAAACAATCTTCTGTCTTGGCAGTAATACAGGAAATTCACTTAAAACTTTCTTGCAGATGGTATTTAACACCCTCCCGTCTACGCAAGATATTCCCCTCACTCAATAGCACGTGTTGGAGAAGATGTGGAGAGGAGGGTACTCTTTTCCATATATGGTGGGCATGTCCCAAGCTGGATAGATTTTGGATAGACATCTTCTCAGCTATCTCTGATATACTCTCAATTCAGATCCCTCCCAACCCGAAAACTATCTTATTTCTTTCCCTACCTAAACTGACAGGCCTGGTCAAACAACCACTACTACTGATAATGCTTACAGCCGCTAAAAAACTTATCCCGAAATTCTGGAAATCTCAAACAATTCCCTCAATAGCCGAATGGAGAACTATGGTCTCTGACCTGTCCCTGGAGAGATACCACTACCTAAAAACACACAGATTAGAAACCTATGAACTGATGAAAGCAACCTGGCATAACACAATTTGTCTTTCACCATTTGTCCTTGTCACACCGACAAGATTTTAGCTCTCCCTTCCCCTCCCTCACCCCCCTTTTTTTTCCTCTTCTCTCCTTTCATTCTGCCTATGTTATCTTCCTTTTCTTTTTCTTTGAAGATTCTTCTCTATTTGTGCACATATACTTATTTGTAGAATTCATGTAATTTAAAAAATGTTACACCCTCAGGGGAACAATGTTTCGTACTGTTTAACGAAAACAATAAAAAAATAAAAATTCTTCTTATGAATTTACACTGTACACTGTTTTTTTCTGAACTTACACAAAGGAACCAACATAAATGACCATATCCAAATAGAAAACATATAGAAAATAGAGATAATTTAATTAAAAAGTAAACTTCAGTAGGAAACATTTGGTCTAAGCCAGGTTCCAACTTGTTACTTCTGGATCCAAATCCTTAACAGTAGTCTGTCTACTTTAATGAAACTGTGCTGCAAATTAGGAAGCAGCAGTAAGGTCTGTCCTGGATTATTGGTCTCGTTCTCTTGTGTGATTAGTTGAACAAAGGGTGTTTGGGGGAGGGGGATTGCACAATCAATTGTTTGTGAAGTCATAAATTCAAGCAGTAGATGTCCATATTTTCATAAATGTGGGTCTTGGTAATTAAAAAAACACAGCCATTTGAAACCTAAAGAGGCAGTTCTGTTTCTATAGTTTTCTTAAAGGGACATAACACTTGAAAGTGATGCAGCACAACTGTAAAAAAACAAGAAAATATCACTTGAACATCTCTATGTACAACCCAAATTCCCAAAAAGTTGGGACAGTATGGAAAATGCAAAAAAAAAGGTGTAATTTGAAAATTCAATTCACCCTGTACTATATTGAAAACACATTATTAACACATTATTTGATATTTTACTTTGTGAATTTAATGTATTTTTGAAAATATACACTCATTTCTAACCTGATGACTGCAACACACTCCAAAAAAGTTGGGACAGTCGACTGTTTACCACTGGGTAACATCACCTTTTATTTAAATAACACTTATTAAGCATTTGGGCACTGAAGACTGAAGTTGGTTATGTTTAGCAAGCGGAATTTTCCTCCATTCATCCATTATGCATGTCTTCAGCTGCGCACCTGTACGGGGCCTTCGTTGCCTTATTTTGCACTTCATAATGCGTGACACATTTTCAATCGGAGACAGGTCAGGACTGCAGGCAGGCCATGCTAGCAACTGCACTCTCTGCTTAAGCAACTATGCGCTTGTAATCCGGGCAGAATGTGGTTTGGCGTTGTCCTGCTGGAAAATACAGGGACGTCCCTGTAAAAGACGACATCTGGATGGCAGCATATGTTGCTCCAAAATGTATACATATCTTTCTTTATTAATGGTGCCCTCACAGATGTGCAAGTTACCCATGCCATGGGCACTGACACATCACCATACCATGACAGACGCTGGCTTTTTGACCTGACGCTGATAACAGCTTGGATGTTTCTTTTTGGCCAGGAAAACACGACAGCTGTTTTTTCCAAAAACTATTTGAAATGTTGACTCATCGGACTGCAAAACATGATTCCACTGTGCTACTGTCCATATCAGATTAGACCGAGCCCAGAGAAGTCGGCGGCGCTTCTGGACAGTGTTGATGTATGGCTTCTGCTTTGCATAGTAAAGCCTTAACTTGCATCTGTGGATGCAGTGGCGAATGGTGTTGACTGACAAAGGTTTACCGTATTCCCGAGCCCATGTCAGGATATCCATTACAGACTCATGACGGTTTTTGAGACAGTGACATCTGAGGGATCTGAGCATTCAGAAGATTTTTTGGGCCTTGCCCTTTACGCACCGAGATTTAACCGGATTCCTTGAATCTTTTAATTATATTATACACTGTAGAAGGTGAAATGGACAAAATCCTACCAATTTGTCATTGGGGAATGTTGTTCTTAAAGGGTTTATTCGCTGATGCATCTGTTGGCAGATTGGCGAGCACAATATAAAAGGTATATAGGAGCGCCAAAGGCTAAGGAATATGAACAGGTTACGAGTGATTCTGCACCACTGAGTTATCTGGGTGTATCTCAAATATCCCAGTTAAAAACATACGTTCAGGACTAGTAGGATAGAAAAAATAATAGTATATATAATATAATATATAAAATTTAAAAATATAGAAATATATAAAGTGTATATAATCTAATATTTAATTGACATATATAAACAATAAGATCTTATATTTAATGGACATATATAAAAATCATCATAAAAACAGCGAGGCAAACAGAATATTAAATAGATTAAAAACAATTAAACAGCAACGAGAATGAATATTAAGAATCCATATGTAAGACTTATGGATGGATAAAGTCCAAAAGAAAGAATCAGTTATAAACACCAATATATGATAGGCATCAATATATACCTTAAAAAATCTCTTATAATAACTCTTAAAAATCTAGTGGTTAATAATGAGTGGATGTCCCCCCCAAAAAAGGAGGAAATCAGAATCAATACCGGTATGATAAAAAAAATAGTGAAATAATATATATATATATAATTTCTTAAAAATATATATATATATAGAAAAAGTAGAAATCACAAATAACAGTGATAACAGCTACAAAAAACAGTGATTCATCAGTGTAGAAACACAATCAAACCGAAGCAGTGGGTACATACATACAACAATTCCATTGGTGTTTGGTGTAAAGAGTCCAAATCAAATTCTAAACAAATTAATAGCTAAAAGATTAATTACTAAATAAACAACAGTGCTGATTAGACTAACAGTGCTAATAAAAATAACAGTGTTAATTGTGATATCCAGTGGTGATCCAATAGGATCTATATCCCAAAACTGTCCATATAAAAACTGTCCAAATGAAAGTCCCAAATGGTTAAAAAGTCTGAGTGAAAAAGGCCCTAACATAGGGCTGAAACGCGTAGACGGAATTTGAAAAAGATTTGTGAGGCTCAAGATACTCCTAGGACCACGGCACTTGGGTGAGTCAGTTTACCAATTGGACTCCTTCCTCAAGGCTTTTTGTATAGCGTTCTTTATTTTCTTTTTATAGGTCTTTGTCTTGACAACGGATTGGGACACAGGACTGGATATTATGTACTTTTAAGAATACTGCTTTTATACCCCGGATTGAGTTTGAATATAATCACTCAGACTTTTTAACCATTTGGGACTTTCATTTGGACAGTTTTTATATGGACAGTTTTGGGATATAGATCCTATTGGATCACCACTGGATATCACATTTAACACTGTTATTTTTATTAGCACTGTTAGTCTAATCAGCGCTGTTATTTATTTAGTAATTAATCTTTTAGCTATTAATTTGTTTAGAATTTGATTTGGACTCTTTACACCAAACACCAATGGAATTGTTGTATGTATGTACCCACTGCTTCGGTTTGATTGTATTTCTACACTGATGAATCACTGTTTTTTTGTAGCTGTTATCACTGTTATTTGTGATTTCTACTTTTTCTATATATATATATTTTAAGAAATTATATATAAATTATTTCACTATTTTTTTATCATACCGGTATTGATTCTGATTTCCTCCTTTTTTTGGGGGGACATCCACTCATTATTAACCACTAGATTTTTAAGAGTTATTATAAGAGATTTTTTAAGGTATATATTGATACCTATCATATATTGGTGTTTATAACTGATTCTTTCTTTTGGACTTTATCCATCCATAAGTCTTACATATGGATTCTTAATATCCATTCTTGTTGCTGTTTAATTTTTTTTAATCTATTTAATATTCTGCTTGCCTCGCTGTTTTTATGATGATTTTTATATATGTCCATTAAATATAAGATCTTATTGATTATATATGTCAATTAAATATTAGATTATATACACTTTATATATTTCTATATTTTTAAATTTTATATATTATATTATATATACTATTATTTTTTCTATCCTACTAGTCCCGAACGTATGTTTTTAACTGGGATATTTGAGATACACCCAGATAACTCAGTGGTGCAGAATCACTCGTAACCTGTTCGTATTCCTTAGCCTTTGGCGCTCCTATATACCTTTTATATTGTATTCACTTGAGGACCTAATTAGGGGGTCTATTTATAGTGTAGCAGGCATACATATCTAGGCGCTAGTTGCTAACCTTCAGCACGGCAGATTGGTGAGCCTCAACTCATCCTTGCTCTTGAAGAACTAGGCATTTTTTGGAGGCTCCTTATATACTGTGATTACACAATTGCCTCGCCTGTTTCACATCACTTTCTTATTTCTACTTGTCATATTGCTATTAGTCCTAAATTGCCCTGTCCCAACTTTTTGGGGTAACGTGTTGCAGTCATCAGATTTGAAATGAGTGTATATTTTCAAAAAGCACAGGAAAAAACTCTCAGCTCATATATAAAACTTGAAATTTATTGGGTCAATTAAAAATGATGGCAGCAGCCAACAAAGAGTACAAAAAAAGAGGGTAACATGCGCAGCACAGCGGGCTTATGCGTGACACAAATGACCCAATAAATGTCGTTTTATATATGAGCTGAAAGTTTTTTCTGTGCTTTAATGTTTACTTCTAAACAGCCCTTGAAAAAGCCCAACATAACGGGTGAAACGCGTTGAAGAAGCACTAGCTGTTATCCTGTCAAGAACAAAGATATATTGCTATCATCAATACTAGGTACCTAGTTGAACCCGCAAGTGATATGCGATTGTGGATAACAACAAAACTGGATATATGCAAGGAGTATATACGGTAACTACCTTTTTCCTGAACTACAAGCCGGACAAACACTTTGCCCATTGCGCAGACCTGGTGAGACGCAGGTAAGACAGGCGTACGAGCACGATTATACAAGTTGCCTGTGAAGAGCGGGGTAAGTGTTTTGGCATTCAGGCTCCCCTAAGCTGTACAGGACTTGTCATTTTCTACAACCCAGTAACTACGGGGTTTGGATCGTGAGAAAGACTGCACCAGTCACCTGTGAAGAGTGTGGTAAGTGTCTTGTTAGTCCGACCCCTCAAAGCTGTACAGGAGTTGTATATTTCAACAACCCGGCAAACAAAGGGTTTGGTTGTTTGGCTACTCACACACAAAAACACTGCCTTAATTACGAAGTGGAATATTGCTGTAAGAAATATCATCTGACTGCTTTAATGACTGTTTAGTAATCTACAGCATCATCTGGCACATTGATACATTTGGCCACAATATCCATACAATATCTACATTGACTATATATATGGAGAGGAGCTTATTATGATATCATATGTATAGGTGGTATATGTATATTGGCAATTTTATAGAATATATGGGAGACGTCCCTTTGCTGAGTATTTTTTTTCTATTTTTGTTATATATCAGTTTTTAGATAATTAAATAGCAACGTTTTTAATGGTATATTTATTTTACATTGTGGACATAATTATTAAATATTAATTATTAAATATTCTAAGCTAATATCTCATGATTCATATTTTAGCAATTAGTTTGTACTATAAATTTATCTGAAATTTTGTTAAATATCTCTAATCATATTAATTTATTGGAATAGGTGTGGTGATATAGCTAGCTCTTAGCGCTCTCCCATTTTTTAATTTTTTACTTCTAAACAGCACTCTAGCTCAATCCGTGCACACTTACCTCTGTCCGTCATACTTGGTAGACAGTGAACAAGAGACGATAAGAATTGGAGGCCGTGAAGTCAGGCCGCTTGCTTACATTGCATGAGGCACTGTGACTGAGGACCTGGCCGCATCTGTTGTGCTGATCCAGCAACGTCCAATTCTGTTTGGCTTTAGGAGTCAGAGGTAACGCTTGATATTCAAGGAGGTATGTACCGAGTCATACAGTAAACGAAAATGGTGATTCAGTAGTGAATGTGTGAATGTATGTTCCAGGGAAGTTCTCTCTGTCATCCAGCTATATGAGCATTAGGGATTAAATACGCGGGATGTACACAACTCTACTATTCCTTAAGGGTGGATATATTGTACCTCATTGAGGGGAGCAGAAAACAACTGCATTTGATCTATGGATGTGTCCCAATACAGTTTTTCATTGTACTTAAACACATATGGATTGTAAGCAGTACTGTATCACACATTACTTATATTTTTGTATTTGATATATTTTCAAAAATACATTAAATACCAAATAATGGCCCAGATTACGAGTTTTGCGTTAGAGGCTGTGTGGTGCTAATGAGCAGTTTTCCCTCACTGCTTACTTACCTACAGCGCTGGTATTACCAGTTTTTACAAACCCGGCTATAAAAGACAAGAAGTGAGCGTTGAGCAAATTTTTGCTCATTACCGCACTCCAATAACAGCGCTGCTTACGTTAGCGGTGAGCTGGTGTAACGTGCTTGTGCATGATTTCCCCATAGGAATTAACGGGGAGTGCCGGCTGAAAAAAAGTCTAACACCTGCAAAAAAGCAGCGTAAAACTCCTTAACGCAGCCCCATTGATTCCTAAGGGGAAATAAATTCTATGTCTACACCTAACACCCTAAAATGAACCCCAAGTCTAAACACCCCTAATCTTACACTTATTAACCCCTAATCTGCCGCCCCCAACATCGCCGACACCTACATTATAATTATTAACCCCTAATCTGCCACTCCGGACACCGCTGCCACGTTCATTATACTTATGAACCCCTAATCTGCTGCCCCCAACATCGCCGACCCCTACATTATATTAATTAACCCCTACTCTGCCACCCCTAATGTCGCTGCCACTATAATAAACATATTAACCCCTAAACCGCCACACTCCCGCCTCGCAAACACTAGTTAAATATTATTAACCCCTAATCTGCCAGCCCTAACATCGCCACCACCTACCTACATTTATTTACCCCTAATCTGCCTCCCCAATGTCGCCGCCACTATATTAAAGTTATTAACCCCTAAACCTAAGTCTAAACCTAACCCCCCTAACTTAAATATAATTAAAAGAAATCTAAATAAATATTCTTATCATTAACTAAATTATTCCTATTTAAAACTAAATATTTACCTATAAAATAAACCCTAAACTAGCTACAATATAACTAATAGTTACATTGTAGCTAGCTTAGGGTTTATTTTTTATTTTACAGGCAAGTTTGTATTTATTTTAACTAGGTAGAATAGTAAGTAAATAGTTATTAACTATTTACTAGCTACCTAGCTAAAATAAATACAAAAGTACCTGTAAAATAAAACCTAACCTAAGTTACAATTACGCCTAACACTACACTATAATTAAATTAATTCCCTAAATTAAATACAATTAAATACAATTAAATAAAATTAGCTAAAGTACAAAAAACCCCACTAAATTACAGAAAATAATAAACAAATTACAAGATTTTTAAACTAATTACATCTAATCTAATCCACCTAACAAAATAAAAAAGTCCCCCAAAATAAAAAAAAAAGCCCTACCGTACACTAAATTACAAATAGCCCTTAAAAGGGCCTTTTGCGGGGCATTGCCCCAAAGTAATCAGCTCTTTTACCTGTAAAAAATCCCCCCAACATTAAAACCCACCACCCACACAACCAACCCTACTCTAAAACGCAGCCAATACCCCCTTAAAAAAAACTAACACTAACCCCTTGACGATCACCTTACCGGGAGAAGTCTTCATCCAACCGTGCTGAAGTCCTCAACGAAGCCGGGAGAAGTCTTCATCCAAGCCGGGCAGAAGTGGTCCTCCAGACGGGCAGAAGTCTTCATCCAGACGGCATCTTCTATCTTCATCCATCCGGTGCGGAGCAGGTCCATCTTCAAGACATCGCGGAGCATCCTCTTCATCCGACGGCTAACACTGAATAAAGGTTCCTTTAAATGACGTCATCCAAGATGGCATCCCTTCAATTCCGATTGGCTGATAGAATTCTATCAGCTAATCGGAATTAAGGTAGAAAAAATCCTATTGGCTGATCCAATCAAGCAATAGGATTGAGCTGGCATTCTATTGGCTGTTCCAATCTGCCAATAGAATGCCAGCTCAATCCTATTGGCTGATTGCATCAGCCAATAGCATTTTTTATACCTTAATTCCGATTGGCTGATAGAATTCTATCAGCCAATCGGAATTGAAGGGACGCCATCTTGGATGACGTCATTTAAAGGAACCTTCATTCAGTGTTAGCCGTCGGATGAAGAGGATGCTCCGCGTCGGATGTCTTGAAGATTGGCCTGCTCCGCACCGGATGGATGAAGATAGAAGATGCCATCTGGATGAAGACTTCTGCCCGTCTGGAGGACCACTTCTGCCCGGCTTGGATGAAGACTTCTCCCGGCTTCGTTGAGGACTTCAGCACGGTTGGATGAAGACTTCTCCCGGTAAGGTGATCTTCAAGGGGTTAGTGTTAGTTTTTTTTAAGGGGGTATTGGCTGGGTTTTAGAGTAGGGTTGGTTGTGTGGGTGGTGGGTTTTAATGTTGGGGGGATTTTTTACAGGTAAAAGAGCTGATTACTTTGGGGCAATGCCCCGCAAAAGGCCCTTTTAAGGGCTATTTGTAATTTAGTGTACGGTAGGGCTTTTTTTTATTTTGGGGGGACTTTTTTATTTTGTTAGGGGGATTAGATTAGATGTAATTAGTTTAAAAATGATGAAGATAGAAGATGCCATCTGGATGAAGACTTCTGCCCGTTGGGAGGACCACTTTGCCCGGCTTGGATGAAGACTTCTCCCGGTAAGGTGATCTTCAAGGGGTAAGTGTTAGGTTTTTTTTAAGGGGGTATTGGGTGGGTTTTAGAGTGGGGTTGGTTGTGTGGGTGGTGGGTTTTAATGTTGGGGGGGATTTGTAATTTTTTTTACAGGTAAAAGAGCTGATTACTTTGGGGCAATGCCCTGCAAAAGGCCCTTTTAAGGGCTATTTGTAATTTACTGTAGGGTAGAGCTTTTTTTTATTTTGGGGGGGCTTTTTTATTTTGTTAGGGGGATTAGATTAGGTGTAATTAGTTTAAAAATCTTGTAATTTGTTTATTATTTTCTGTAATTTAGTGTTTGTTTGTTTTTTGTACTTTAGCTAATTTTATTTAATTGTATTTAATTGTATTTAATTTAGGGAATTAATTTAATTATAGTGTAGTGTTAGGTGTAATTGTAACTTAGGTTAGGTTTTATTTTACAGGTACTTTTGTATTTATTTTAGCTAGGTAGCTAGTAAATAGTTAATAACTATTTACTAACTATTCTACCTAGTTAAAATAAATACAAACTTGCCTGTAAAATAAAAATAAACCCTAAGATAGATACAATGTTACTATTAGTTATATTGTAGCTAGCTTAGGGTTTATTTTATAGGTAAGTATTTAGTTTTAAATAGGAATAATTTAGTTGATGATAGTAATTTTTATTTAGATTTCTTTTAATTATATTTAAGTTGGGGGGGTTAGGGTTAGGGTTAGACTTAGATTTAGGGGTTATTAACTTTAGTATAGTGGCGGCGACGTTGGGGGCAGCAGATTAGGGGTTAATAAATGTAGGAAGGTGTCAGCAATGTTAGGGACGGCAGATTAGGGGTTAATAATATTTAACTTATGTTTGCGAGGCGGGAGTGCAGTGGTTTAGGGGTTAAAATATTTATTATAGTGGCAGCGATGTCCGGTTAGGCAGATTAGGGGTTAAAAAATTTTTTTTAGTGTTTGCGATGCGGGAGGGCCTCGGTTTAGGGGTTAATAGGTAGTTTATGGGTGTTAGTGTACTTTTTATGCTACGGCGTTGTAGTGTAAACTCTTAACTACTGACTTTAGAATGCGGTACCAGTCTTGACAGGAGAGGGTCTACCGCTCACTTTTTGGCAGACTCGTAATACCGGCGCTATGCAAGTCCCATTGAAAAAAGAGGATACGCAATTTACGTAAGTGGATTTGCGGTATTTCCAAGTCTGGCCAAAAAGGTGAACGGTGAGCCTGTATCTTCAAGACTCGTAATACCAGCGGGCGTTAAAAAGCAGCGTTAGGACCTCTTAACGCTGCTTTTTAAGCCTAACGCACAATTCGTAATCTAGTCTTAAGTGTTAATAATGTGTTTTCAATATAGTACAGGGTGAATTGAATTTTCAAATTACCCTTTTTGTTTATTTTTTGCATTTTCAATAATGTCCCAACTTTTTGGAATTGGGGTTGTAAAAAAGAAAGATATTTTACCTCAAAAAAGTTAATTAGTAGGTGGTGCTTTATCCAGATCTACTCTTTTTTCTGTCACCTGCATGCTGAAACCCCCCACAAAAAAACAGTTAATAAGATTTATCAGTGCTGAATTCACACTTTGCTTTACTGAGATCTTGTGGCATTTCATAGTGAACTGCCTTAAACTAAGGAGGGAAATAAAGTGACTGTTACTGCACATGGCTAAGACAAGCGTTTTGATTGGCTGTTTATAGTTCCTTTACAATGGGATGGTTACTTTTGTCAAATATTGGTATCAATCAATCTTTTTATGCATGTTTTAAGTTACTGATAAGCACCTTTTGAATTTAAAACAATCACAATCAGTCAATTTCCTATTGGTTTTAAGCACCAAAAAATTAATAATTGTTCCGCTGAAAAAAGGCACTGTAAATAAAAAATTATAGTCCTATTCAAGGTGATCACAATCTTGTCTCTTGGTACTTTTCAACAAATTTTTGGGACCAAATTCAAAAGCTAAATGGACTTGATAAAATACCAATCTAGACTTTTAAACTAAATAGCATATATTCAAGGACTTTTTGTAATGAACCTGATGTAGTATGCATGGCCAAAAACACTGTAAACAGCTAAAGATGCCATATTGGATGATCTTATGATATTATGGTCTTGAATCATTAAAGGACATGAAACCCTAAACAACTGTCTAATTTACTTCTATCTAATTTGTTTCATTCTCTTGGTATCATTTGTTGAAGGAACAGCAATGCACTAATGGTTTCTAACTGAACACATGGGTGAGCCAATGACAATCAGTTTATATATGCAGCCACCAATCAGCAGCTAGAACCTTTAGGTTCTTTGCTGCTCCTGAACTTGCCTAGATAAACCTTTCAGCAAAGGATAACAAGAGAAGGAAGCAAATTAAGTAATAGAAGTAAATTGGAAAGTTGTTCAAAATTGTATTCTCTGGGGTCCATTTATTAATGTGCGGATGGACATGATCCGATACAGTGGATCATGTCTGCCGCACATCGATAAATGCTGACACCATACGCTGTCGGCATTTATCATTACACCAGCAGTTCTTGTGAATTGCTGGTGCAATACCACCCCCTGCAGATACACGGCCAATCGGCCGCTAGCAAGTGGTGTCAACCAGCCTGATCATATTAAATCGGACGGATTTCTGTCCGCTACCTCAGAGGTGGCGGACGAGTTAAGGAGCAGCAGTCTTAGGACCGCTGCTTCTTAACTTCCGCTTCAGCCGGAACTGAAGCGGAGTGGGTCAGAGGCAGCTGCTTCTTAAATAGACCCCTCTATATGAATCATGAAAAAAAAAATTGGGTTTCATGTCCCTTTAAACCTCTCTTCCTCTCTCTTGAATAGTCCATCACTAGTGGGCATTATATGTAATTGTATTTATTAGCCATATACTTGATATCTCATACAGCAAACAAGAATTGCTGGAATTCTCAACCACAACCACAACATATGCAATACTTCCATTTCTGTAATGTTAAGCTACAATACCTTTGCATGTTTTTTTCATAAGCAAAAAGTAAAAAAAACATGTTTTTAAAAGACACTGAGCTAGATTACTATCGCTATTGTTAGCACAAGTCACAATAAGCAATATATATATAGTCATGGCACCCCTGCATTTCTGTCAAAATGGACTGGACAAAATTATTGGCACCTTCTCAAAATTTTAAGAATAATTGCAGGGTCGGAACTACCGGTGATGCGATGTGCACGACTGCAACCGAACCCAGGAGGTCCATCCCTCAGGGGGGCCCAACTTCAGACAGGTTGTGTTTTTTTTTAAGTTATTTTTTTTGTTTTGTAAATTGCAATCACTTTAATTCCAACCGGTTGTTGACCTGCCAGCTGCCGCCCCGGAACTTCCCATTTTGGCTTATAAGTTATTTGGCATGCAGCTGGGCACTACCACACAGATAGGCTAGAGCCACTCAGCCTAGAGTCGGCCTCCTGAGTCCTCCTCCTGAATGACTGCACATGTATCGGCTTGTGACTGCACGTGCAGTCTAGTCAGTAGGAGTCTGTCTGAGATACTGAGTCTGTGCGCTGCAAGGCAGTGAGACTGAGTGGCAGCCACAGAGAGGAGCAGACGCAGTGCATCACTGTTGAACTTTAAGACAGTCAGGTTGTTGACCTGCCGGTTGCCACCCGGGCTTCCCATTTTGGATTATAAGTTCTTTGGCATGCAGCCGGGCACTACTGCACAGATAGGCTAGAGCCACTCAGCCTAGAGTCGGCCTCCTGAGTCCTCCTCCTGATTGACTGCACATGTATCGGCTCGCGACTGCACGTGCAGTCTAGTCAGTAGGAGTCTGTCTGAGATACTGAGTCTGTGCACTGCACGGCAGTGAGACTGAGTGGCAGCCGCTGTGCATCACTGGTGAACTTGAAGGTGTACAATGGTGAGCGACAGTGAGCTCAGGCTGAGGCGGGGGGGCTGAGGGCAGCCATGTCGGCTCTGGCTGGAGTGGAGAGATGCTCCCTCAGCTGGTCAACAATGCACAACATGCATGCTGTGAGTGTGTGATCCCCAGCTGGCTAGCAGGATGGGTAGGTAGGTAGAAGGTAGTCTGTGACTGCAAGTGTGACCCACCAAAGCAGGTAATACAGTATTAGGTGCTTATTAAAGGTACAAAGGGAATGAATTTGAAATCTTAGTAAATTTGTTTTTTTGGAGACTTGATAAACATTTGCAGCTTGATGCTTGAAGTAACATAAAGTCATAGGGAAAGTGTTGCAAAATATCTCTGTAGTTTAGACCCCAACATCTTGGAATAATATAAAAAAAATGGAAGAGGAACATTTGTGGCCCTTGGGTAAGGGAACCAACTTAGTTGAAGTTCACTGTCAAAAAAACCTATTATGAAAAAAACTGATATTTCATTTTAGAAAAAAATATGTCACATATATATTTTATATACACCCCATTCATCAAAATGTCAAAAAACTTAACAGTAGCACTAGGTGATATTTGATTATTTTTTTTCCATGGCATTCAGTGCTAAAGAGCTATATGAGAAGTACAGGCTGATATATAACTGAGAATGTTTGATGTCACCATTCATCCTGCAGGCCAAAGTGCTAGGACAAACCTGGAGATATGAGGGTGAATGTCCACATGGCAGTAAAAGAAGTATTGGTCAGGTCACAATGACAGATTGTAACAGTTAGGACTAGGAAGTATGAGTTTGATTAATGTCTTCTTATCAATGACAAAGGGAGACTGAAGAGCCATGTATGAGCAGAGCTGGTGTAGAAGGAGGAAGCTATAGCGAGGATGATTACAGTTGCGGTGATAGATACAGGTACACAAAATCCCTCCTGTACTCTGTTATGTCTGCTCAAGATACAGGCAAATGCTTAGCCCCACTGGCACTATTACAGTGTGTGCACTGTCCATCTATTGCAAGTGTATGAGCAGCTATACAATGTGCTGCAAACCCATGATAGCCAAGGGGTTAAAACCATTGAATATGGGATGAACAGTAACATTGCATACATAGAGCAGCCACATTGTTGCATCAGAAATTTGTTTAGCTTCTGTCTAGAATATTTTCCAATAGCAAACTGGACCTCATTCTAATGATATATATATACCCAGATTGTAGTTCTGTCACCTTTTTGTCTCTGGATATTCTACAATTATTTAAATTCGCTGTCACAGAGTTACTATAAGGTAACATGCATGACACACTTTAGTATAATATTTATGTAGTATCATCAATAGTGAACTGACTGGCATATGATGGAAGATGACACAGTTTATCTTATGTCAGCATAACAAATCTACATGTTTGTGTTGATTACCTTTCAAGCACCCATCAGTACAGGACTATAATTCCAAACTGGGATGTCACAATGTCTTGGGCTATTACAGTTTTAATATAAAAATGAGGAGTGCAATATTAGGCCTGTTAACCAGTTATGTAATGCATCATCTATTATTTTACATTTTTATGTACAGATATTGTGTAGGATATAAATATTTATTTGTTTAGCAACATCTGTCATTTTGTCCATGTTGTTGATGTCATCCTTGACCATAAATTATCTTTAGTTAAAAAAAATATCCTTTTTTTTTCTAATGCAAACTGATATCACGTAGTTTTATGTACTAGATGTAAGGAGTTAACACTGGCAGCTGAATGATTTACACTTTTTTTTTTACTGTGATAAATGTTGAAAGAAAAAAAAAGATGTGTGTTAAATTCACATTTTTTTTTGGGGGGGGGGGGGCATTCTTAGATTCTTGCACCTGGGCCCTATGGTTTCTAGTAACGCCTCTGAATAATTGCATTCCAAGTTTGTGATGCTCCTGTAATTTGTAATTAAACTCACCTGTATCAATTAGCTCCAAAAAGAGAGCGTAGAGTATAATTTACCGACACTGCAACTCTAAATACCAGCGGTGCTTACGGACGCGGCCAGCTTCAAAAACGTGCTCGTGCACGATTCCCCCATAGGAAACAATGGGACAGTTTGAGCTGAAAAAAAACCTAACACCTGCAAAAAAGCAGCGTTCAGCTCCTAACGCGGCCCCATTGTTTCCTATGGGGAAACACTTCCCTAGTCTGCACCTAACACCCTAACATGTACCCCGAGTCTAAACACCCCTAACCTTACACTTATTAATCTATAATCTGCCGCCCCCGCTATCGCTGACCCTTGCATATTATTATTAACCCCTAATCTGCCGCTCCGTACACCGCCGCAACCTACATTATCCCTATGTACCCCTAATCTGCTGCCCCTAACACCGCCGACCCTATATTATATTTATTAACCCCTAATCTGCCCCCCTCAACGTCGCCGACACCTACCTACACTTATTAACCCCTAATCTGCCGACCGGACCTCGCCGCTACTATAATAAAGTTATTAACCCCTAATCCGCCTCACTCCCGCCTCAATAACCCTATAATAAATAGTATTACCCCCTAATCTGCCCTCCCTAACATCACCGACACCTAAATTCAAGTATTAACCCCTAATCTGCCGACCGGACCTCACCGCTACTCTAATAAATGTATTAACCCCTAAAGCTAAGTCTAACCCTAACATTAACACCCCCCTAAGTTAAATATAATTTTATTCTAATGAAATAAATTAAATCTTATTAAATAAATGATTCCTATTTAAAGCTAAATACTTACCTGTAAAATAAACCCTAATATAGCTACAATATAACAAATAATTATATTGTAGCTATTTTAGGATTAATATTTATTTTACAGGCAACTTTGTATTTATTTTAACCAGGTACAATAGCTATTAAATAGTTAATAACTATTTAATAGCTACCTAGTTAAAATAATTACAAATTACCTGTAAAATAAATCCTAACCTAAGTTACAATTAAACCTAACACTACACTATCAATAAATTACTTAAATACAATACCTACAATTATCTACAATTAAACCTAACACTACACTATCAATAAATTAATTAAATACAATACCTACAAATAAATACAATTAAATAAACTAACTAAAGTACAAAAAATAAAAAAGAACTAAGTTACAAAAATAAAAAAATATTTACAAACATTAGAAAAATATTACAACAATTTTAAACTAATTACACCTACTCTAAGCCCCCTAATAAAATAACAAAGCCCCCCAAAATAAAAAAATGCCCTACCCTATTCTAAAATTAAAATAGAAAAGCTCTGTTACCTTACCAGCCCTTAAAAGGGCCTTTTGCGGGGCATGCCCCAAAGAATTCAGCTCTTTTGCCTGGAAAAAAAAACATACAATACTCCCCCCCAACATTACAACCCACCACCCACATACCCCTAATCTAACCCAAACCCCCCTTAAATAAACCTAACATTAAGCCCCTGAAGATCTTCCTACCTTATCTTCACCACACCGGGTATCACCGATCTGTCCAGGCTCCGATGTCTTGATCCAAGCCCAAGCGGGGGGCTGAAGATGTCCATCCTCCGGCTGAAGTCCTGATCCAAGCGGCGGCTGAAGAAGTCCATCTTCGGGCAGAAGTCTTCATCCTATCTGGGCAGCAGAGGACATCCGGACCGGCAAACATCTTCATCCAAGCTGCATCTTCTATGTTCTTCCATCCGATGACGAGCGGCTCCATCTTCAAGACCTCTGGCGCGGATCCATCCTCTTCTTCCGACGACTAGACGACGAATGAAGGTTCCTTTAAAGGACGTCATCCAAGATGGTGTCCCTCGAATTCCGATTGGCTGATAGGATTCTATCAGCCAATCGGAATTAAGGTAGGAAAAATCTGATTGGCTGATCTTGGATGACGTCCCTTAAAGGAACCTTCATTCGTCATCTAGTCGTCGGAAGAAGAGGATGAATCCGCGCCAGAGGTCTTGAAGATGGAGCCGCTCGTCATCGGATGGAAGAACATAGAAGATGCAGCTTGGATGAAGATGTTTGCCAGTCCGGATGTCCTCTTCTGCCCGGATAGGATGAAGACTTCTGCCCGAAGATGGACTTCTTCAGCCGCCGCTTGGATCAAGACTTCAGCCGGAGGATGGACGTCTTCAGCCCCCCGCTTGGGCTTGGATCAAGACATCGGAGCCTGGACGGATCGGTGATACCCGGTGTGGTGAAGATAAGGTAGGAAGATCTTCAGGGCTTAGTGTTAGGTTTATTTAAGGGGGGTTTGGGTTAGATTAGGGGTATGTGGGTGGTGGGTTTTAACGTTGGGGGGAGGTTGTATTTTTCTTTTCCAGTCAAAAGAGCTGTTTTCTTTGGGCATGCCCCGCAAAAGGCCCTTTTAAGGACTGGTAAGGTAAAAGAGCTTTTCTATTTTTATTTTAGAATAGGGTAGGGCATTTTTTATTTTGGGGGGCTTTGTTATTTTATTAGGGGGCTTAGAGTAGGTGTAATTAGTTTAAAATTGTTGTAATATTTTTCTAATGTTTGTAAATATTTTTTTATTTTTTGTAACTTAGTTCTTTTTTATTTTTTGTACTTTAGTTAGTTTATTTAATTGTATTTATTTGTAGGTATTGTATTTAATTAATTTATTGATAGTGTAGTGTTAGGTTTAATTGTAGATAATTGTAGGTATTGTATTTAAGTAATTTGTTGATAGTGTAGTGTTAGGTTTAATTGTAGATAATTGTAGGTATTGTATTTAAGTAATTTATTGATAGTGTAGTGTTAGGTTTAATTGTAACTTAGGTTAGGATTTATTTTACAAGTAATTTTATAATTATTTTAACTAGGTAACTATTAAATAGTTATTAACTATTTAATAACTATTGTACCTGGTTAAAATAAATACAAAGTTGCCTGTAAAATAAATATAAATCCTAAAATAGCTACAATATAATTATAATTTCTATTGTAGCTATATTAGGATTTATTTTACAGGTAAGTATTTAGCTTTAAATAGGAATAATTTATTTAATAAGAGTTAATTTATTTCGTTAGATTTAAATTATATTTAACTTAGGGGGGGTGTTAGGGTTAGGGTTAGACTTAGCTTTAGGGGTTAATACATTTATTAGAGTAGCGGCGAGGTCTGGTCGGCAGATTAGGGGTTAATACTTGAAGTTAGGTGTCGGTGATGTTAGGGAGGGCAGATTAGGGGTTAATACTATTTATTATAGGGTTATTGAGGCGGGAGTGAGGCGGATTAGGGGTTAATAACTTTATTATAGTAGCGGCGAGGTCCGGTCGGCAGATTAGGGGTTAATAAGTGTAGGTAGGTGTCGGCGACGTTGAGGGGGGCAGATTAGGGCTTAATAAATATAATATAGGGGTCGGCGGTGTTAGGGGCAGCAGATTAGGGGTACATAGGGATAATGTAGGTGGCGGCGGTGTGCGGTCGGCAGATTAGGGGTTAAAAAAATTCAATAGAGTGGCGGCGATGTGGGGGGCCTCGGTTTAGGGGTACATAGGTAGTTTATGGGTGTTAGTGTACTTTAGAGCACAGTAGTTAAGAGCTTTATGAACCGGCGTTAGCCCAGAAAGCTCTTAACTCCTGACTTTTTCCTGCGGCTGGAGTTTTGTCATTAGATTTCTAACGCTCACTTCAGCCACGACTCTAAATACAGGCGTTAGAAATATCCCATTGAAAAGATAGGATACGCAAATGGCGTAGGGGGATCTACGGTATGGAAAAGTCACGGCTGCAAAGTGAGCGTTAGACCCTTTCCTGACTGACTCCAAATACCAGCGGGCGGTAAAAACCAGCGTTAGGACCCCCTAACGCTGGTTTTGACGGCTAACGCAGAACTCTAAATCTAGGCGTTAGAAAGTGAACTGCAATCAAGTTCCAACTATTGGATACACTTAGTTTAAAATCTTTTGAAGTTTCCTACTTATGTCATAGGCTTTTAACGGATAGGTAAGTCAAAAATAACTTGCATGATTTAGCCAGAGCATGTCATTTTAGACACTTTTAAATTCACTTCTATTTTTGAATGTGCTTCGTTCTCTTGGTATCGTTTGTCTAAAAAGAATATACACATATCCTACACTAGTGGGAGCTAGCTGCTGGTCAATAATTAAAAAAAGGAAAAGGAAAGGAAAAAAAAGAAGAAAGAGAATGGCACTACAAAATGGTGTCCCTATTGGAATAAATACAGAGGAAATGTTCCTAATATTATAGGGGGTGGGTGCTGTATACAATAAAAATTTGCAAGAGCATAGTGTTTGAAACCACCACTAGAAAGCGTATACAAAATAGCACTTCTCACCATAAATCCACTAAAGGGTTAACCCAATGTGTCCCCTGGTAGGGGGAACACAGTTAAAAAATGTGGACAAGTTGTTATTAAATGAGATGGCAGCGAACCATTGTATGTGGTGTACTTATATTAAAAACAGCTGTTCCACTACATGAAAGAAGTGGAAATAATCCCTAGTAAATGGGAAAACAAATCTTTATTGAAATAACTAAATTAAAAATGGGTAGAGGAATTAAAATAAAGAGGAAATGGCAAGTCAGAGCACAATAATAATAGTAAGGGTAATGTAGCAAATAACTGAATGTCAGTGAGTATGCACCACTGGATGTGTGCACTAGTGATCAGGGCACATCTAACAGTAGGTAATTATAATAGGCCATTAAATTTTATAGATGTGTAATAACACTATCACAAAATAAAATGGTAGCAGATATTCAAATGGAAAATGAGGCAACAATGATAAGTCTCAGGTTTATTCAAAGATGGGCCAGCTAAATAGCTAAAATAAAGCCCCCTATATATCTATAGTCATGAGTAAACTGGACGTTTTTAATTGTTACACATTCTAGTTAATTTTAAGCACAAATTATCAGTGGTTGTGAGTAGTTATATCAAGGATAATAATACTAAAAGTGAATGTGCAGCAAAATATTGTTGGTAGTGGTCACAAGGTATCAGTGGCAATTAGTAAATTAATCAGAATAGCAATGTCATAAATAAATGTGCAACAAAACAGTGTTGCTATTAACAGCTATGCATTGAGACAGAAGTTACAATCAAATGAGTCTAGCAGGATGAATGACTGAGTAGTTCGATATAGGTAAATGTTTGGGCCTCGATTTATCAAATCGTCAATCTTGGTGCATTCGCTGGCGTCAATACAATCACCAGACATCGCTGCCACGGGTCTGCATACAACGCCCTTATTTATCAAATAGTCTGTCAAAAACGCGCATCAAGTACGGAGCAATGAGCATTGGACTTTTGATAAATTTAGAGTCATCGATGTTGCGGATATTCTGTTTTTTCCAACTTTATTAATACCATTTCATTACTGTCCATGAATAAGCACATTTCTCTAAAGCTAATCTTTTATTTTTCATCTGTTAATGTTAAGCTGTATTTTTGCCTGAACAAACAATAATAGCTCATAGATATTTATTTTTCTATTTATTTGTTATACAAAAAAATCTGTTGTATGATATTTTCACATAAATGAATGTGTATTAGTATTTCTCTGATTCATGATATGCCTATCTCATGTTTTTTTATTTTAATTTTAAATGAGTATTAATGCTAGAATTTGTACATATATCTTTGCACAAACTTGTGTATATATGTGTGTGTGTGTGCGTGTGTTATGTCAGAAATCTTTTGCAAACATATTTATATGTCCCTTAATTACTTTTTATGTTCTAAACAATGTTGTCTTTCATATCTCTGTGTTTATTTATACTACTATATGTATATAGTTTTTAAATATATTATTATTCTGAGCAGGAATAATTGAAAATATAACATGTAATCAGAGTATCATATGTATTTATTTGCAATCAATGGATATTTTAAGAGCTGGGCCAGTTTTCTCTCTGTACCTGTGTAACCCCTCCTGATTGCAATCTAGTTTTAAAAGCCACCCCTTCCCATGTGTTAGAAAATGGGCTGGCATATAAGATGACATTTCTTACTGAAAAATAAATTCAAGAGAAGGAAGAAATACACTGAAAATAGCATGATAGTAAAGAGGTGATTTTAATTTCTGCTGTATCTGAATCATGACAGTTTAACGTTAGTTGGGCTATCTCTTTGTGCTATCAGCTTAAGATTACATTGAATAAAAAATCAATTTGAATTTTAAAATCCTTGTCTAAAATATTACACTGTGTGTCCTAATGTCAGCATCAATATTTATCTTTAATACTAATTTCACATATACATACTTTCAAAGTATAATACACAATGTAACAAATGGCACTTCCAAGTTCTGATGAGTGATCAATGACTGAAGTATTGAGCAATTTGATTCCTTAGTGATAGTTTAAAATGTATATTTGAATCAGATTGGCTAATGTCATAAATCATGTGATTATGCATATTCCAATCAAAAGTGGTTGAAAAATGTAAGTGGTTGTATAGGAGTTTGCGTCATAATTGGTGCGAAAAGTGTTGCGTCAAATTTGGTGGAAAGTGGAACTTGTATTACATGGCTTAAACATAGTGCACATAGATTTTTCACAAAAAATAAAAAGAAAGTTAGCTATATTATGTTGTGTATTTATTTCATTTTTATCTCTAGATCTATTAGTGCGATAAGTTTGGTGCAAAACTTTTCAACAAATTTGTGGAAATATTGTCCCCTTGCTTTGTAATGAGAGACAAATTTGTAGCATAATCCATAAGTAGTAATGTATTTTTAATTTTTATCCCTATATCTACTACTGCACCAAATGTGGAGCAATAATATTGTTTGATTTAGAAAGGGTATACTATTTTAATAGAGTTTCTAATTTACTTTTATTATGTAATATACTTCATTCTCTTGCTGCATCGAACATAAGCTTTCTGTGTTTTCAGACTCCCATTGAGTTATATGGCATATGAGACCTCAAGGGTGGATAATTGAAAACTAGGTACGCTGCGTCGGAATAGACGCGAGTGTACCTGTTAAATGTTTGATATTGTGAAAAGGGTCAAATAGAGTTGAATGTGAATTCAAAACATCTGTAATGACGCAAGCATCGATCTGCGTCGGATTGAGATCACGGGATCGTATTTTACGTCACAAATTTCAACATTTGACAATCTTGACGCTTTGTTAACTACGGCAAATCAATCTCACGTCATATTCGATGCGGAATTAAATCATACTGTCTGCTGAAGCTTTGATAAATCGAGGCCTTGGTCTGTAATACAGACATAGAGAACAGCAGAGTTGTAAATGGAATACCCCTGAAATAATAAATCTGTGTATAACCAAACTCTACGACTTTGTGCTATAGCGGCATCAGAAATAATGAATGGTGCTGCACAAATGAGGTAGATCCCAGATTGGTTCAGAGATGGTAACAATCTGATTATAAATGTAAGGGTATACTGATTATTTAAAACAAGCCGAGGAGATATTTCTCAATGAACCACAGCTATACATTTTATGTTATAGTGTCATATGAAAATCCAAAATGACACTGTATAAATATAAAAGCGAACAGAGTTGCGTATATTAGTATTACAATGCTGCAAATACTTACTGCTGCCCCGTATGTAAGGTCTGTGGTCAGGCCTAACATGTTTCGCGACTTAACGCTTTTTAAAAGCTGCTGATTTGGTGCCTGCACACATTTGTCTATTGTGATTGTCTAACTAAATGTGTTCAGCTAGCTATCAGTAGTGCAATGCTGTTTCTTCAGCAAAGGATAACAAAATAATGAAGCAAATTTGATAAATTGGAAAGGTGTTTAAAATTGTATGTTCTATCCAAATCATGAAAGAAAATTTGGGGGTTTCCTGTGTATTTAATGGTTTCTTTATCTTTATTTACACTACGGTTTTATGTGCAGTTCATTTTCACATTGATTTTTTCATATAAATTATATTATTTTTTTAAATATACACTGATTTTGTTTGACATATCTTTTTATATATATATTCAGTATATATATATACAGGTGGCCTTCGGTTTACAACGGTTCAATTTACACCGTTTCAGAATAACAACCTTTTTTATTCCAGTCATGTGACTGCTATTGAAAAGCATTGAGAAGCAGTGCATTTATTAAAATAGCCAGTAGGTGGAGCTGTCCGCTTGTGTTGCAGCAAACCCAAGCAAGCTGAAATTAATCAGTTTAACCAGACCTGAGCTATCGAGCAGATTTCAAAGGAACAAGATCTTCCTGTCTATAAATCAGTCCAGATTGGAATGCATAGAAAGAACTGTTTGCAGAAAAATGCAAGTGAAGCCTATGTTGTGTGATTATTGTATTAGGTTTATAATACTGTTTAGCAAATGTTTTTGTTCATTTAACTTAGTTTAATGATATATTCTGTGTTGTGTGATTATTTTATTAGGTTTATAATGCTGTTTAGCATTTAAAGTCTTCATTTCAAAGCTTTAAAAATAATGTATTAGGCGTTACTTATGAAAATTTTGAGAGGGGCCTGGAACCTAACTCCCTCACTTCCCATTGACTTACATTATCAACTGGGTTTCAATTTACAACGGTTTTGATTTACAACCATTCCTTCTGGAACCTAACCCTGGCGTAAACTGAGGGCTACCTGTATATATATATATATATATATATATATATATATATATATATATATATATATATATATATATATATATATATATATATATATGTAAATAAAGAAACATTTCTTCTATGTGAATAACATTTGGAATGTAAAATATGTATAACTAACCTATACAGTTGGTCTAATGCATGTGTTTTTTTTTTTTTTTTTGGTAACAGTGCGGTCCATTGAAGTCTATGGGTTGAAGTTAGCATGGTCGTGATAGCCATAGTCCTGAATTTAGCGTGCGCTTTCAACTTGTAACACGTGCTCTAACCCACCCGTGTTAAAAGTTTACTTTGAGAGCAGTTAGCCAGCAAACAATAGAAGCTAATACCGCTCCACTTGTAATCTGGCCCAGAATCTGTCAATGCAAAGTATTAGTGGAATTTTTGTAGTGTAAAGCCACTGGAAAACCACATGACAAATGGACTTCTTAATGGTGTTCAAATTTATTGAAGTGACTATGAATGTGTTTTCAATAGGTCTAAGGTGTAGAATTTGAAAAAGTCAAAAATTATTTGACAGACTGCTGGGGGAAAAAAATTTCTGGTTGTTTGGAGCACTTTGAATACATTTCAAAAACATTAGATATGAGTTATTGTGAGGTTTTCAAATATTTTGCCATAGATTTGACTGAAAACCAATGAAATGCAATTTACAAAGAAGTTCACATTGACGAAAACCAAGCCCAGTTTGTTTAGATATAGATCCGTTGTCTCTGTCACTAGACAAAAATAAACAAGTACCCAGCAGAACAGGGATGGATTGATCCAGGGGGCATTGTGGGGCTTGCCCCCCAGGTTGTCATTGGTAATAGAATCAGGTAGGTGCAGGTAAAGGGCCGCATGTACAAAGTAGCATAAGCTGCTCTGGAGGCCTTGCAGGGCAGGTTCACCTATGTGAGCTTGCTTCCCACAGTATAAGAAGCAGCAGTCATTAGACAGCTGCTTCTTACACTCTTTGCCACCTCTGAGATGGTGAAGAGAAATCACAGAGTGCTCGCTCACTCAGGGTGATTTCCAGTCCCTCCTCTCACGTAATTGGTTGCACGATAGAAGGGGCGGGCTTTACACACTAACTTGAGCATGTAATGATACATATGGGCAGTATGCCCGTATGCAGTGAAGGCGAGCGGACA